>NW_011214506.1:0-4114 GCF_000146605.3 Meleagris gallopavo
AAAGATAAGAAAAAAAAAAAAAAATCACAAATCTTTTAACAACAAAAAGAGACCAAAGAGAATCTCCATGCATCGTTGGATGTGGCAAGGAACATTATCATCAGGAGTAAGAAAAAGGGTGATGTTTCTAATGTATTTTTAACTTCTGTGTTTAATAGTCAGACCAGTTTTCCTCAGAGTACTCAGACATCTGATTCAGAAGACAAGGATGGGGACTAGAATAAACATTGTGCAGCATGTGAGAAATAGCTAGGGTATCAGGCCTAGGCAGCATTAATTTGTGGAAGGCAGGCCCTGCTTGAACCACCTCATCTTCTATGACCAGGTGGGTGAGGATAAAGCTTGCCAATAGAGTCTTTTAGACTTCAGTGAAAATCTTGTCTCCCACGGCATCCTCCTGGAGAACTTGGCAGCCCATGGCTTGGACTGGTGTACCCTTCACTGGATAAAAAATTGTTTGGATGGTTGGACTCAGGGAGTGGTGATGAATAGAGTTATATCTATCTGATAATCAGTCACAAGTGATGCTTTGCATGTGTGGATAGGGGACAGTGCTGTTTATTGTATTTGCTTATATATACATATATATATATATATAAATATTTGTTTATATTACCTACAACCATTTTGGAGATTGCAGCCTTGGAAGGGGTCATGCTGAACTTTTTAACCAAAAACAAGTGGGAATCAGGTCTGCCATGAGTGTTATTGGACATTATAAGGGTTTTGTGAGGCAAAAATGGAATTTTCAGTGGAAAGGTCAAAGATAGGGCAAGGAGAAGTAGACAATGGTTGAGAAAAGAACAAGCATGAGAAAACAGTGGTGGGTGGAGACAACGATGAGACTGCCAGACAGTACTTATTTAGTCAAACACTAAACAAGCTACTGTTTTGAGATGAAAGCTAAAAAGCCTCTTCCAAGACAGTCAGATCTAAACAAGCTTAGAAATTTCACAGGTGTAATCAAGAGAAATGAGAAGCAAAATGTTGGCTGGACATGTGGACCTGTAGTATGTAAGTCCTACCATGATGTCAACGTAGAAGCCTAGACTTGTTCATTGATTCTAGCTCTTGAACTAAGTTTTGCTTAGATCTCTTATCTAGCACTAGTTATCACCCTTTCTAACAGGCCCAGGAAGGGCCTGACTGGCAGACAGGATTCATGCAGTGCTATTGGTTTGGATGAAATGTTGTCACATGTATTCAATACCTAAACTGAAGAAACATTATGGTATACAACATAGAAACTGTCATGCATTTGGAAAGTAGAAGTAATTCTGAAAAGATCTGCCAAATATTCATTTTTTGAGGAAGTTAGCTCCAATTCTATTAGCAGAATATAAGGAAAGGAAAAGTCAGTTCTTTTGGACTGAAACTATAATGCCTCAAGGCACTAACTTCTGTCCATCCAGTCATAATGGTAAAGTCAATGTTTTGTTCTAGATTTTTAATTGATCTTTTTTTTTCAAATTTATGGTACATGTATACGACTAAGCCTTGACACTTCCTTGGTAATTTCTCTAATTTCCCTCTTCTTATCCTGCACTGAAGAATAGCTTAAAGAGAAAGACTTTACATTACACTAATCAATATTTCACTTATCAATACAGTTTTGAATCAGAAACATAACTTTGTCTTAGCAGAGATAATCAGGGCTTTATTTCTCACTTACTGGAATTATATTCAGCAAAAAAATCCCAAACATCAGTCAAACTCCTGAACCAAAATTTGGAGATACAAGCTACCTGCCATTAGGTAAGACACCTTTCTATGATTATGGTATGATTATTTTTTTTAAACCATCTTTTGATATGAGAAACCTATAACCTAGTTCTCAGCTTATATATCTTGAAAGAGAACCCAAGCAAAATGTTTACTTGAGTATTTACAAGTCTAAAAAAGAATGTAGTGGTAAGAATGGGATTAAATTTATATACAGTGCATAAAAAGTCTCAGTTCCCAACTAACTCCCCTTCCATTTCACCTGTTCATAGCTCTGGAACATTTAAGTCTACACTGATATTTCCATGCCTTATACTAATGAAACACATTCTTAACAGTGATGGTTTTCTCATGATAGAAATCACATCTTTTCTTAACATTACGACTCCTTCAATAACGTTTTTCTCTTTTTAATATATTCTTTTCAGCTGATCTCTTTTTACTCTTTACTGAAATCATATCCTGCATCAAATTAACTTTGAGACTAAATATTTTATGCTCTTTTCCTGTTAACTTTTGATGATCTGTGATGATGCTGATGGTGATGATGATGATGATGATGAACACATTAAGGTTTGTTGTCTGTTAAAGAAAATGTTATGGACAGAGAAATTTAGATATATTTGGAGTTTTTACCATATCACAGAATCATAGAATTATAGAATCATAGAATGGGCTGGGTTGAAAAGGACCAGAATGATCATTGAGTTTCAACCCCCTGCTATGTGCAGGGTCACCAACCACCAGACCAAGCTGCCCAGAGCCACATCCAGCCTGGCCTTGAATGGTTCCAGGGATAGAACATCCACAGCCTCCTTGGGCAACCTGTTCCAATGTGGTTACAAAATCAAGTATACAGAAACACTCCTTTCAATACCACAGTGCAAAACACAGAGTGACAATGTGAAATTCATGAAAAAGGCAACAGAGGAGTCAGATTTTTCATCTGAACTGTACCTGCATTGCTGAATTCCGAGGGGTTCACTAACTCAATTTAAGAGGAGAAAGAAAGGAATGCTTGAATTGAAGAAGTCATAAGCAAATTCATGATATGAAACCTGTTAGCATGTTTCCATCTCACACACTTCCAGGGACATGAAAGATTCTATATATTTGTAACTGATTACTTTCAATACTCAGCTTGAGCTATTGGCTTATCTGGTTTTCCGCAATGTATCCCACTGTACCATGCTGCTAAGCAACTGTAAATTATTAATTTGTCTGACAGTGACAAACACTAAACTACAATACACATAATATTCCCAAACTCAAATATCAAGCAGAAAACAAGGTTTAATTATTACACTTGAATATAAAAACTAGACTGTGAAGTTTTCATTTACAACATCCCATCAAGGCAAACTCCTCAGAAACTATGATTTATTATTGCTTTTTTTAATTTATTTACTTAATCTGTGTATGGTTTATGTTTCTATTCTGCATATGTCTTTATGTAGGGTTATGTCTGAATAAGGATGAATCTTGCAGTCATTCAATAAACTAAGAGTGCCTTGTATTTATCAAATATGTTTTTATTATCAAGACCACAAGGTGAAATCACCTCTGTTAAACATTCAGACATACTCAAATGTTTTGAAGCCTCACTGTGGTTTCTATAACAGAAATTTCTAATTAGATTCAACTCTATTTAAATGTGCAAACAAGATTTTATTTTCACTAAAAATATATAGTTTGTTCCATAGTAGTCAGTGGAACTTTCATAATTTATATCAAGTCTAATTTTCATTCAAAGAGACTACCTGTTTTCTTATTTTCTGTGATTTGAAGATTATTTGCAAGTGAAAAATCAAATCGTGCAAAATTGTGTCCTGTTAACAGTTTACGGGCTAGTTCGGCCTGGTTCCATGACTAGTGGGGGTGGAGGGATTTTGCGAAATCCGCGCCTCCAGAAAAGGGAAACAGGGGACCTCAAAATAATTAAAAACAGCAGTAATGATCTGAGGAGGAACAAACTAATCTACTAAATATGGTATCGGAATGCAAGATAACACATTATAATACAATATAATTAGAATTGAAGCTAATAAATTAAATATAGTGAGAGAGAGATTGTCTGAAAGGTGGATAGACCTCACCATAACACTGAGGTGAGATGCGCAGTCCGGTTGAGCAGCAGGGAGGAGAGCCTGATGAAGAAGAGCACATCAGGTGACCTTGCCAGGGGTTATTTCTCCTCTCTGACCACAAATCCCCTTGGGGTATGCAGTTCTTCCCTTCCAGACAGGTGCCCAGAACTGAAGCATTAAGAGTTTAACTTCCAGTGCACTACATGATGTTATGATGTGGAATACTGACAACCAAAAATCATAAAGCCATGACAAGGTGAAAGCCCAACAAGTTTTTAATCTGGCCACCATTGTTAAAGATAAGA
>NW_011214507.1:0-1046 GCF_000146605.3 Meleagris gallopavo
CCCCTCCTGCGGGGGTCCTGTGGGGTTTCTATGGGGCCAGGGGCAGCGATACGGGACCCTGAGCATCACCTATGGGACCGGGAGCATCAGGATGGGATCAGGAACAGCTGGATGGGATTGAGAGCATCTGGATGGATCGGGAACATCTGGATGGGATCAGGAACAGCTGGATGGGATTGAGAGCATCCGTATGGGATCAGGAACATCTGGATGGATCAGGAACAGCTGAATGGGATCGGGAACAGCTCAATGGGATCAGGAACAGCTGAATGGGATTGGGAACAGCTCAATGGGATCAGGAACAGCTGAATGGGATTGGGAACAGCTGGATGGGATCAGGAACAGCTGAATGGGATTGGGAACAGCTCAATGGGACCAGGAGCAGCTGTATGGGACCAGGTGGGTCCATATGGGACCAGGAGGATCTGTATGGGATCAAGAGCGGCTGTATGGGACTGGGAGCGGCTGTACGGGACCAGAACTGCGTATATGGGACCAAGAACATCCATATGGGACCAGGAGGGTCCATATGGGACCAGGAGCAGCTTTATGGGACTGGAAACATCTCTGTGGGACCGGGATCATCCTTATGGGACCAGGAGGGTCTCTGTAAGGCCAAGGACAAATCCCTGTAAGAGCAGAAGTGCCCTATGGGGCCATAAGTGCTCATATGGGGCCGGGAGCATCTCTGTGGGGCTGGGACCACTCCTATAGGGCCAGGAGCTCCCATAGGTGTCCAGTAGTGCCCCTATAAGGTCAGGACCACTCCTATAGGGCCAGGAGGACCCTATAGGGTCAGGACCACTCCTATGGGGCTGGGACCACCCCTATGGGGCCAGGAGGACCCTATGGGGTTGGGAAGACTCCTGTGGGACCAGGAGGACCCTATAGGGTCAGGACCACTCCTGTGGGGCCAAGAGCACCTATGGGGCCGGGAGGACCTGATAAGGCCAGCACTGCTCCTATGGGGCCGGGGCCGTTGCTGTGGGGCCAGCAGCGCCCCCATAGGGCCGGGCGCTCCCTGTAGGACATGGGGCAGCCTATAG
>NW_011214508.1:0-2755 GCF_000146605.3 Meleagris gallopavo
GATTGAGGTGGGGATGGGAATGGGATTGAGGTGGGGATGGGATGGGATCGGGATGGAGATGTGGATGAGGATGGAATAGGATGGAGTTGGGATGGGGATTGAAATGGGATTAGATGGGATTGGGATTGGGATGGGGTTGGGGATTGGAATGGGATGAGGATGGGGTTGGGATGGGATTGGGATGGGAATGGGATGGGGATGGGGATTGGATTGGGGATTGGATTGGGTGGGATGGGGATGAGATTGGGATGGGATGGGGTTGGGGATAAAATGGGGATGGGATGGGATTTGGATGGGGATGGGATGGGATAGGGTTGGGATTGAAATGGGATTTGGATGGGGATGAGGTTGGGATGGGATAGGGATGGGATGGGGATGGAGATTCGATGGGGATGGAAATGGGATTGGAATGGGATTGGGGTGGGGATAGCATAGGGTTGGGGTGGGATGGGGTTGGGGTGGGATGGGAATGGGATGGGATGGGGATTGGATGGGGATGGAATGGGAATGGGATTGAGGTGGGGATGGGATGGGATGGAGTGGGATCGGGATTGGGATGGGGATTGGATGGGGAAGGGGATGGGAGTGGGATTGAGATGGGGATGGAGTTGGGATGGGGATTGAAATGGGATTGGATGGGATTGGGATGGGGTTGGGAATTGGAATGGGATGAGGATGGGATGGGGATAAGATGGGGATGGGATGGGGATGGAAATGGGATTGGAATGGGATTGGGATGGGAGTGGGATGGGGATGGGGATTGGATTGGATGGGATAGGGATGAGATTGGGATGGGATGGGGTTGGGGATGGGGTTGGGGATAAAATGGGATGGGATGGGATTTGGATGGGGATGGGATGGGATAGGGTTGGGATTGGGATTGAAATAGGATTTGGATGGGGATGAGGTTGGGATGGGATAGGGATGGGATGGGGATTGGATGGGGATGGAATGGGAATGGGATTGAGGTGGGGATGGGATGGGATTGAGATGGGGATGGAGTTGGGATGGGGATTGAAATGGGATTAGACAGGATTGGGATTGGGATGGGGTTGGGAATTGGAATGGGATGAGGATGGGATGGGGATGAGATTGGGATGAGATGGGATGGGGATGGAAATGGGATTGGGATGGGATTGGGATGGGGATAGCATGGGGTTGGGGTGGAATGGGATGGGAATGGGATGGGATGGGGATTGGATGGAGATGGGATTGGGGATGGAGATGGGGATGGGGATGGGATTGGGATGGGGTGGTGATAGGATGGGATTAGGATTGGTATAGTGATGGGATTGGATGGGATGGGGATTGGATGGGGATTGAAATGGGATGGGGTTGGGAATGGAGATGGGGATGGGGATGGGATTGGGATGGAGTGGCAATAGGATGGGATTAGGATTGGTATAGGGATGGGATTGGATGGGATAGGATTGGGATTGGGATTGAAATGGGATTGGGATGGGATTGGGTGGGGATAGGGATGGGATGGGGATTGGATGGGAAGGGATTAGGATTGGGATGGGGATTGGATGAGATGGGGATGGGGATTGAAATGGGATTGGGATGGGGATGATGATGGGATAGGATTGGGATTGGGATGGGAATGGGATGGGATAGGATTGGGATGGGATTGGGATTGGTATGGGGATTGGATGAGATGGGGATGGGATTGGGATGGGATTGAGATGGGGATGGGATGGGGATTGAAATGGGATGGAATGGAATTGGGATGGGGATGGGAATGAGATTGGGATGGGATTGGGATGGGATGGGGTTGGGGACGAGATGGGGATACAATAAGATGAGAATGAAAATAGGGATGAGGATGGGATGGGGTGTCAATGGGATGGGAATGGGATGGGGATTGGAATGGGATTGGGATGGAATGGGGTTGAGATTGGGATTGGGGATGGAATGGTGAAGGGGTGGGGATGGAATGGGGTTGGGATTGGGATTGGGGGTGGAATGGTGAAGGGGTGGGGATGGAATGAGATAAGGATGGAGATGTGGATGAGGATGGAATAGGATGGGGGTGGGATGGAGATTGAAATGGGGTTGGGATAGAATGAGATTAGGATGGGGATGGGATGGGAATGGGGTTGGAATGAGATTGGGATTGGGATGGGATAGGATGCAGATGGGATGGGATGGGAATAGGTATGGGGGTGGGATAAGGATGAAGATGGGGATGGGGTGGGATGGGATGACAAAGATGAGGATGGGAATGGGATGGGGGTGAGATGGGAATGGGAAGAGTTTGGGATGAGGTGGAGATTGGGATTGCAGTCGGGATTGGAATGGATGTGGGTATGGATATGGGATGATGGGGGAGGATAAGGGTGAGAATGGGGATGGGATGGGGTGGGGAAGAGGATGGGAAGGGGATGTATGGATGTGTGTAATATATGGGATGGGATAAGGATGGGGATGGAATGGGGATGGGGATGGGATGGGATGAGGATGGGAAAGGGAATATATGGGATGGGGATGGGAAAGGGATGAGGATGGGAAAGGGATGAGGATGGGAAAGGGAATATATGGGATGGGGATGGGAAAGGGAATATATGGAGTGGGGATGGGAAAGGGAATATATGGAGTGGGGATGGGAAAGGGAATATATGGAGTGGGGATGGGAAAGGGAATATATGGGATGGGGATGGGAAAGGGAATATATGGGATGGGGATGGGGTGGGATGGGGATGGGATGGGGATGGGATAGGGATGGGAAAGGGAATATATGGGGTGGGGATGGGAA
>NW_011214509.1:0-1929 GCF_000146605.3 Meleagris gallopavo
CAGCGTGGGGACATCGTGGGGATGGGGGGTATGGGGACATCTCAGGGATAGGGGGACAGCGTGGGGACATCGTGGGGATGGGGGGTATGGGGGCATCGTGGGGACATTGGGGAATTGGGACACGGGGACATGAGACGCTGGGAATAGGGACATGGGGACACGACGGGGACACGAGACATGGAGAATGGGGACATGGGGACACCATGGAAACATGAGACATGGAGAATGGGGACATGGGGACACCACGGGGACACGATGGGAATGTGAGACATTAGGAAATAGG
The DNA here is from genome assembly GCF_000146605.3 of Meleagris gallopavo. NCBI lineage: Eukaryota > Metazoa > Chordata > Aves > Galliformes > Phasianidae > Meleagris > Meleagris gallopavo. The sequence goes on from NW_011214509.1 coordinate 284, forward strand.
GACATGAGGACACCATGGGGACATCATGGGGAATGGAGACATGGGGACACCGTGGGGAATGGGGACATGGGGACACCATGGGGACACCGTGGGGACATGAGGCATAAGGAATGGGGACATGATGGGAACATGAAACATTGGGGAATGGTGACATGGGGACGTGAGACACCAGGAATGGGGACATGGGGACACCACGGAGACCTGATGGGAACATGAAACATTGGGGAACGGTGACATGGGGACACGAGACATGGGGACACCATGGGGAATGGGGACATGGGGACACTATGGGGACATGGGGACACCATGGGGACATGAGACACGAGGAATGGGGACACCACGGAGACATGATGGGAACACGAAACACTGGGGAACGGTGACACGGGGACACCGTGAGGTTACGGGACAAGGGGAAACGGGGACGTGGGGACATGAGATATTGGGGAACGGGGACACGGCGACACGATGGGGACACGAAACACCGGGCAGTGGGGACACGGGGACACGGGGACGTCCCACCCACCGGTGTAGGCGTAGATGCGGTAGTTGGTCTCCACCACGATGAAGCCGCGGGTGTCGGGCTCTGGAGGTGTCCCCGATGTCCCCGAGGCCAAAGCGATGGCCAAACGCGTGGGGTAGAAGCGACGGGATTTGCGCTGCGGGGTGGAGATGGGTCCCCAGGTCCCACAATGTCCCCATGATGTCCCCACATCACCGTGATGTCCCCATGACCCCAAAACGTTCCCACGTCTCCGTGATGTCCCCATGACCTCAAAACGTTCCCACGTCTCCGTGATGTCCCCATGACGCCCCCTTGACCCCACAATGTCCCCATGATGTCCCCATGATGCCCCCTTGACCCCACAATGTCCCCATGATGTCCCCACATCTCCATGATGTCCCCATGATGCCCCCTTGACCCCACAATGTCCCCATGATGTCCCCACGTCCCCATGATGTCCCCATGACGCCCCCTTGACCCCACAATGTCCCCATGATGTCCCCACATCTCCATGATGCCCCCTTGACCCCACAATGTCCCCATGATGTCCCCACATCTCCATGATGTCCCCATGACGTCCCCTTGACCTCACAATGTCCCCATGATATCCCCACATCACCGTGATGTCCCCATGACCCCAAAACGTCCCCACGTCTCCATGATGTCCCCATGATGTTCCCTTGACCCAACAGTGTCCCCATGACGCCCCCTTGACCCCACAGTGTCCCCATAATGTCCCCACATCTCCATGACAGCCCCATGATATCCCCTTGGCCCCACAATGTCCCCATGATGTCCCCATGACCCCACAATGTCCCTACATCTCCATGATGTCCCCATGACGTCCCCTTGACCCTACAACGTGCCCATGGCGTCCCCTTGACCCCAAAACGTCCCTACATCTCCATGACGTCCCCACGATGTCCCCTTGACCCTACAACATCCCCATGACGTCCCCTTGACCCCAAAACGTCCCTACATCTCCACGATGTCCCCATGACGTCCCCACATCTCCATGATGCCCCCACGACGTCCCCTTGACCCCATGACGTCCCCACGTCTCCATGATGCCCCCACGACGTCCCCTTGACCCCACGACGTCCCCACGTCTCCATGATGCCCCCACGACGTCCCCTTGACCCCA
>NW_011214510.1:0-769 GCF_000146605.3 Meleagris gallopavo
CCAAATATGGAGACCCCAAATGTGGGGACCCTCCTCAGTCATGGGAACACCCAAATGTGGGGACCCCAAATATGAGGACCTTCCCCAGTCATGGAAACCCCCAAATATGAAGACCCCAAATATGGGGACCCTCCCCAGTCATGGGAACCCCAAATACGGGGAACCCCAGATATGAAGACCCCAAATATGGGGACCCTCCTCAGTCATGGGAACCCTCAAATACGGGGACCCCAAATATGGGGACCCTTCTCAGTCATGGGAACCCCAGATATGGGGACCCCCAAATATGGAGACCCCAAATATGGGGACCCTCCTCAGTCATGGGAACCCCAGATATGGGGACCCCAAATATGGGGACCCTCCCCAGTCATGGGAACCCCCAAATATGGGGACCCCAAATATGGGGACCCTCCTCAGTCATGGGAACCCCAGATATGGGGACACCGAATATGGGGACCCTCCCCAGTAACGGGAACCCCCAAATATGGGGACCCCAAATATGAAGACTCCAAATATGGGGACCCTCCTCAGTCATGGGAACCCCAGATATGGGAACCTCCAAATATGGGGACCCCAAATATAGGGACCCTCCTCAGTCATAGGAACCCCAGATATGGGGACCCCAATAATGGGAACCCCAAGTATGGTGACTCTCCCCAGTCATGGGAACCCCAGATATGGGGACCCCAAATATGGGGACCCTCCTCAGTCATGGGACCCACAGATATGGGGACCCCCAAATATGGAGACCCCAAATATGGGGACCCTC
>NW_011214511.1:0-1309 GCF_000146605.3 Meleagris gallopavo
CCCTCTGGTGTCACCCGGTTGTCACCCAGCGTCACCCAGCGGTGCCACTCGGTTGTGTCACCCAGCACCACCTGGTGATGTCACCCAGCGGTGTCACCCAGCGGTGTCACCCGGTTGTCACCCAGCGTCACCCACTGTTGTCACCTGGTTGTCACCCAGCACCACCTGGTGATGTCACCCAGTTGTGTCACCCACTGTTGTCACCCAGTGTTGTCACCCGGTTGTCACCCAGGATCACAAGGTGGTGTCACCCACCGGTGCCACCCAGTTGTCACCCAGCGTCACCCAGCAGTGTCACCCTGTTGTGTCACCCACTTGTGTCCCCAAGCACCACCTGGTGATGTCACCCTGTGGTGTCACCCACCGGTGTCACCCGGTTGTCACCCAGCATCGCCTGGCAGTGTCACCCACTGTTGTCACCCAGTGTTGTCACCCGGTTGTCACCCAGCACCACCTGGTGATGTCACCCACTTGTGTCACCCAGTGGTGTCACCCTGTGGTGTCACCCAGCGTCACCTGGTGATGTCACCCAGTTGTGTCACCCAGCGGTGTCACCCTGAGGTGTCACCCGGTTGTCACCCAGCGTCACCCAGCGGTGTCACCCTGAGGTGTCACCCGGTTGTCACCCAGCGTCACCCTGAGGTGTCACCCGGTTGTCACCCAGCATCGCCTGGCAGTGTCACCCACCTATAGGTCTCCCCTATAGGATCTCTGTGGGGTCCCTATAGGATCCTTATGGGGTCTCTATGGGGTCCCTATAGGATCTCTGCGGGGTCCCCATAGGATCCTTATGGGGTCTCCGTGGGGTCCCTATAGGATCTCTGTGGGGTCCCTATAGGATCCTTATGGGGTCTCCATGGGGTCCCTATAGGGCCCCTGTTGGTCTCTCTGGGGGTCACCATAGGGCCCCTATAGGGCTCCATAGGGGTCTCCCGTATAGGATCTCTTTTGGGTCCCCATAGGATCCTTATGGGGTCTCCGTGGGGTCCCTTTAGGGCCCCTATAGGTCTCTCTGGGGGTCCCCGTAGGATCTCTGTGGGGTCCCTATAGGATCGTTATGTGGTCTCTATGGGGTCCCTATAGGATCTCTGCGGGGTCCCCGTAGGATCCTTATGGGATCTCCGTGGGGTCCCTATAGGATCTCTATGGGGTGCCTATAGGATCCTTATGGGGTCTCCACGGGGTCCCTATAGGATCTCTGTGTGGTCCCCATAGGATCCTTATGGGGTCCCATGGGGTCCCTATAGGGCCCCTGTTGGTCTCTCTGGGGGTCCCTATAGAATTGTTATGGGGTCCCTATAGGATCTCT
>NW_011214512.1:0-934 GCF_000146605.3 Meleagris gallopavo
ACGCAAAAAAACCCAAATCCGCCCAAAATAACGGCTCTGAGTTCCCCCTCCCCACCAACCGCCTCGCGTCCCCTTCAGGGGGTCGGTGATGGGTCCTGTGGTGATGGGATGGGGGTGGTGACCCCATGGGGTTGTGTGGGGCTGTGTGGGGTTGTGTTGTATGGGGTTGTGGTGTGTTGTGTTGTGCTGCGCTGTGTTGTTGTGTTGTTGTGTTGTTGTGTTGTGTTGTTGTGCTGCTGTGTTGTGCTGTTGTGTTGTGCTGTTGTGCTGTGCTGTGTGTTGTTGTGCTGTGCTGTGTTGTGTTGTGTTGTTGTGCTGTTGTGCTGCTGTGCTGTGCTGTGTTGTGTTGTGCTGTTGTGTTGTTGTGCTGTGCTGTGCTGTGTTGTTGTGTTGTTGTGCTGTTGTGTTGTGCTGTGCTGTGGTGTGTTGTGTTTTTGTGCTGTTGTGTTGTGCTGTGCTGTGATGTGTTGTTGTGTAGTGCTGTTGTGTTGTTGTGCTGTGCTGTGTTGCGTTGTTGTGTTGTGCTGTTGTGTTGTTGTGCTGTGCGTTGTTGTGTTGTTGTGCTGTTGTGTTGTTGTGCTGCGCGTTGTTGTGTTGTCGTGCTGTTGTGTTGTTGTGCTGTGCGTTGTTGTGTTGTTGTGCTGTTGTGTTGTTGTGCTGCGCGTTGTTGTGTTGTTGTGCTGTTGTGTTGTTGCTCTTTGCCCCCAGCTGCTCCCCGCCCTGCAGGTGAAGGAGCTCGGCGTCGCCATCTACAACTGCAGCTGCGCGGCGCAGGACGCGGCCAAGGTGTTCGAGGCCTACTGGGCTCTGGGGGCCCCCAACGCCTCCATCCCCTCCCCCTGGCCCTCCAACTTCTCCACCGCCTTCAACATGGAGACCCCCATGCGGCTGCGCCTCAACGGGACCCCGGCCGCCCTCTACTTCTCGGTGGGCT
>NW_011214513.1:0-829 GCF_000146605.3 Meleagris gallopavo
AGTGATATCATGGGCCTGAAGGTGAGAAGTTGTGCCCAGTTACAGCACAAGAATCAACGGAACAAACGAGGATCAATAGAGTGGAGCTCCAGCAGACAGAGGTGCAGCTCACAGAACAAACCAGCGAGTGGCTAAAAGCTGGTTCTGATCACATATTAGCGTAAGAATTCACCTGACATGGAAATACGTACTTTGTGCCACTATGGCCTATTATTTACCGATAGTATTTGAAATAAACCATGGAAAGATGATCTGCAAGTTGTTTCCTTCTTACTATCTCAACCTGAGAAAGCCACTGACAACGCAGCACAGTTCCGTAGAATGAAGAAAGGAAAAACCCAACCCAGAGTAATTACTCGGAGCAGCGGAGAGGCAGGTGGATGCGGACGGCTTCCCCGCGTTGCTTCCAGCGCTCGTTAACCCTCCTGCACACAGCGCGGGGCGGTACAGGCACGGGAGCGCTCCCACGGAGGGAACACCGCGGGGCACTGGGCAGCGCTGCCAACACTCCTCCCCACCAGCAGCGATGCAGACGGGTGCGGGAAACGAGGAAGGCCGGCTGCAACACGATCCGAACGGCCGTGCCGAGGAGCAGTACCACGAACCCAGCACGAAAACGCACCGCAATAGAGGGGGGAGAGTCTCAGCTCTACGAGAGCAGAGCGGTGACCGAGGAAAGCTCAGCCAGCAGAGAACACGCTCGGGGGAGGCAGCCACCCCAGCACCCGGCCCGGGGCCACCTGAGGTGAGTCCAGCTCCAGCCCCCCACCTTCCCTCAACCTGCCGCGCCGGGCAGCCGCTCCCCGCTCACCTACCTGCGGGAGTGCAG
>NW_011214514.1:0-960 GCF_000146605.3 Meleagris gallopavo
CGGCCGCCCCATAACCGCAGGCCCAGCGGCCCTATGGGGCGCGAAGTGGGATCCTGAGCCCCACATCTGTGGGGCTGGGGTTGCCCCATGGATTTGGGGGGGGGGGAAATAAAGAGATGCAACTGAGACTGAGAGAGGCTGCGAGATGAAGGTGTGGGGCTGGGACCCACAAGTGTGGGGTGGGACCCATAGATGTGGGGTGGGACACATGAATGTGGGGCTGGGACCAAACAGATGTGGGGTGGGACCCAGGGATGTGGGGCTGGGATCTGTGGGGTGATGTGGGGCACAGATGTGGGGTGGGACACATGAATGTGGGGCTGGGACCAAACGGATGTGGGGTGGGACCCATGGATGTGGGGGCTGGGATCTGTGAGGTGATGTGGGGCACAGATGTGGGGTGGGACCTATAGATGTGGGGCTGGAACCCACAGGTGTGGGGTGGGACCCATAGATGTGGGGCTGGGATCTGTGGGGTGGTGTGGGACCCATAGATGCGGGGTGGGACCCACAGATGTTGTGCTGTGGGGAGATGTGGGGCAGAGCTGTGGGGCTGGGATCTGTGGGGAGATGTGGGGCGGACCCACAAATGTGGGGCTGGAGTCTGTGGGTCAGGGAGTGGCTGAAGCCCCGCCCCTTCCGGTACAAGCAGCCCCGCCCCTTTTGTTAAACCCCGCCCACATGTTATGGTCACGCCCCCTTTTCACAAGCCCCGCCCACTCCCATTGCCCCCAAATTCTGCCCCATAGATTCCTCAAATTTTGCCCCAGAGAAACCCCAAATTCTACCCCATAGATCCTAACCTCTGCCCCATAGAATCTCCAAATTCTGCCCCATAGAAAGCCAAAATTCTGCCCCATAGGGACCCCAAATTCTACCCCATAGATTCTCCAAATTCTGCCCCATAGATCCTAAACTCTGCCCCACAGAATCCCCAATTCTGCCCCATTTATCCCAAGC
>NW_011214515.1:0-1147 GCF_000146605.3 Meleagris gallopavo
TGCTTTGCTGACTCCTGACTCCACTTCAGGTGCTGGCACCACACCACCAGATTGCAGTGGCCTTGTCAACTGTGCTTTGCTTGCAGATTGAGACCCAAATGGCCATGGAAACCAAATCCAGACCAGCAGCCCGGTGTGCAGGGCTGTGCAGGGGAGGGCAGCATGGGGGAGAGGAGCAGGAGGCTGCTCCTGCCATGCTTCCCATCTGCCTTGCAGATGGACAGCCCTACACAGATGGAAACAGGAAAGGGCCTGAACTCAATTGGAACAACTGGTGTTCATGTCCTACAAAAAAAGATAAGTCAGCACCAAAATGGAGCCTGTTTTGCTCCCTAAGAACTATGCAATCTCCCCTGTATTTCCCCAAAGCTTTTCCACTCCTTTGCTGACTCCTGACACCACTGCATGTGCTGGCCCCACACCACCAAATTGCAGTGGCCTTGTCAACGAGGCGTTTCTTGGGGAATGAGACCCAACTGGTCAAGGAAACCAATTCCAGACCAGCAACCCGGTGACCAGGGCTGTGCAGGGGAGGGCAGCATAAGGAAGAGGAGCAGGCGGCTGCTCCTGCTGTGCTTCCCATCTCCCATCTTCCCATCTTGCAGATGGACAGCCCAACACAAATGGAAACCAGTGATCCCGAGGGCATGAGCTCAGAGCGATCAACAGGTGGTCACGTCTCCTCCAAAAAAATAAGTCAGCCCCAGAATGGAGACTGTCTTGCTTCTATAGGGCCAGGGAATCTCCCCAAGTTCTCCCGGTTCTTACCCCAAAACTTTTCCACTGCTTTGTTGACTCCTAACTCCACTGGAGGTCCTGGACCGAAACCCCTGATTGCAATGGAAATATCAATGAGGCATTATTTTCTAAGTCAGTCCAAAATGAGCAAGGAAACCAATTCCAGACCAGCAACTCGGTGAGCAGGGCTGTGCAGGGGTGGGCAGCATAAGGAAGAGGAGCAGGCGGCTGCTCCTGCTGTTCTTCCCATCTCCCTTGCAGATGGACAGCCCAACAAAAAGGAAACCCGTGATCCCACGGGCCTGAGCTCAGTTTGATCAACTGGTGTTGGTGTCCTACAAAAAAAGATAAGTCAGATGCGAAATGGAGCCTGTCCTTCTCCTACATGTCCAGGGAATCTCCCCAAGAT
>NW_011214516.1:0-1096 GCF_000146605.3 Meleagris gallopavo
TGCACCAGAAATACCAGTTTTATTCACGAAGACACAACGTTTTTCACCAGAAATAACTATTTTATACCCAAACATGACATTTTCTCCCAGAAATACCAGATTTTGCCCCAAAAACATGATAGTTTGGTCCAGAAATTCCAGATTTCTTCCCTTAAATATGACACCTTTTCCAAGAAATAGTTGATTATTCCCCAAAGATATGAAGTTTTCTCCAAGAAATTCCCGTTTTATCGTATAAATATGACATTTTATACCGCAAATACCCGCTTTCTCCCACAAATATTCCATTTTCTGCCAGGAACTGCAGTTTCCTCCCAGAAATACCATTTTTCAACCAGAAATATGACCTTATCTCCCAGAAATACCAATTTTTCAACCAGAAATATGTCGTTTTCTCTCAGAAATTCCTGATTTTGCCCCCTAAAATACAAGAATTTTCCCCCAAAACATGACAATTTCTTCCGAAGACTGTATGTTTTCTACCAGAAATATCCATTTTCTCCTCAAAAATTAAATTTTGTCCAGAAATACCAGATTTCTTCCATTAAATATGACAACTTCTCCAAGAAATAGTCGATTTCTCCCGAAAAATATGGTTTTCTCTACTAGAAATTCAAGTTTTATTGCAAAAATATTATATTTAGTACCGCAAATGCCCTCTTTCTTCTAAAAATATGCCATTTTCAGCAAAGAACTGCAGTTTCCTCTCACAAACACCATTTTTTCTACAAGAAATATGACCTTTTCTCCCAGAAATACAAGATTTTCCCCCTAAAACAAGACATTTTATTCAAGAAATAGGCGTTTTCTCCCAAAATATGATCATCTGTACCAGAAATACCAGTTTTATTCACGAAGACACAACGTTTGTCACCAGAAATACCTATTTTCAAACCAAACATGACATTTTCACACAAAAAGAGAAAATTTCTACACCAAAATTAAACATTTTCTCCACAAAATACCAGTTTTCTTCTCCAAAATATGACATTTTATCACAGAAATAGTAGATTTCTCCCAAAAAATATGATATTTTCTGCCACAAATAAAAGTTTTATCGGAGGGGAGAGGAGAGGAGAGGAGAGGAGAGGAGAGG
>NW_011214517.1:0-615 GCF_000146605.3 Meleagris gallopavo
CATAAGAACCCCATAGGGACCCCATAGGAACCCCATAAGAACCCCATAAGAGCCCCATAGGAACCCCATAAGAACCCCATAGGAACCCCATAGGGACCCCATAAGAACCCCATAGGGACCCCATAGGGACTCCATAGGAATCCCATAGGGACCCCATAGAAACCCCATAGGAAGCCAATAGGGACCCCATAGGGACCCCATAGGAACCCCATAGGGACCCCATAGGGACTCCATACGAACCCCATAGGAGCCCTATAGGAACCCCATAGGAAATCCATAGGGACCTCATAGAGACCCCATAGGAATCCCATAGGGAACCCATAGAAACACCATAGGAACACCATAAGAACCCCATAGGACCCCATAGAAACCCCATAGGAAGCCGATAGGGACCCCATAGGGAGCCCATAGGAACCCCATGGAAACCCCATAGGAATCCCATAGAGACCCCATAGGGAGCCCTATAGGAACCCCATAGGAACCCCATAGGAAGCCCATAGGGACCCCATAGGGACCCCATAGGAACCGCATGGAAACCCCATAGGGACCCCATAGAAACCCCATGGAAACCCCATAGGAACCCCATAGGAACCCCATAGGGACCCCATAGGGACC
>NW_011214518.1:0-1670 GCF_000146605.3 Meleagris gallopavo
AAGATTTAAACCAATCTCTTCAGGGTAGATTTTTGACATGTAGGGTAGTTTTTGTTACCACTCAGGAAGTGGTAACATAAATTTCATCAGTTATTTCCCCCCTCTCATTTCACTCAATTTGAATAAATACTTGGGTTGTATGGTTCAAAAAGGAAAAAGATGTAAGTATATTTGGGGTGAGTACAAACCGTTAAAAAATTATTTACCATTTGTAAATTAAAAAAAAAAAGGAAATTCTTAAATGATTCTGTATTTATCCCTTTCATGTATCAAAATTAGCATTTAATTGACAAAGTATTCATTTCACAAATACTTTAGGGATAAAAAGCAGCATGTTTTTGAACTATGTGGATAAATATATTTAAATACACTCTTAGAGAAATGATATATTTGTCGAATCTTCACAGTGGAGGAGGGAAAAGGATCATTTCACATTAATAAGGAAGAGAGAAGATGCTTTCATGAGCAATTAAAGGTTTTCAGATAGTGTAATAAAAATAATTTCAAATACCTCATTAAGATCATATTGAAAGACAAAGATTATGATTTCTGCATTACTTTAACTGAAATAATTTTTTGTTGTTCAAATTAGGTAATTAACAACTTAGAAATGAAAGTAGGGATTACTAAGGAAATAAAAACATTAAATAGATTTAAGGAAAATAAAACTAGGTTTTATTAAGTTAAGTTTTAGATCATGTTTTCAAAAAATTAATCCATTTTAATTTGCTTCAGAGGGCAAATTTTCTGAAAGAAAGAATTATCTCCTTTTTCTTCAAAGTACAGTGTTTACTGTGGTAGCTTTTTAATCTGGTGTTGTTAGATTAACAGATATGCTCCTGATAATAATTAGACACAATTTTCATAAACTGGACTGGACCATATCTTTAATGTTTCTGCTCCAGGAGCATCTACACATACTATGCATACGTTTCCATATATATATATATATTCAATATCACATCTCTTTCCTGAAAAACATTCACAATTTCCTACTTTTTTCTGAGCTTCAGTGTTTTTAACAGCATCTCTATAATTCTTATTGATTAAAATTCATTATTGAGCAGCTTGTCCATTTTATTAGAGAAAAAATTCAATAATTATAAATGTATTATTTTTTTGTTTATAACTTATCTCTTAAAAGAGAATATACCTGGAATTATATGTGGAATTATAGTATTCCACACTACTCTTTAATTTGATATTTTTATTTTTTTTCTTGGGGTAAACGAAAAAGAGCATGTTTTATGCTATCTGTAGGCTTAGTTGTTTGCAGATGACCTAAAGGGTTTTCAATGTCCTCATCAATAAATGTATTTTATGTCAATTTTTTAAAACTTCTTTTATGAACTCCTTTCAACTTCCTTAAAGTTTATTTTTATTCTTTTCGTTCTTACATTCCTTCTATATCAGAATGAAAGGCTGGTTGTGGCCCTTGTGTGTGGATATCACAATGGCCTATAGAAATAACAACTCACCTCACTGTCTTTTCTCCCTGGGCCTATAAGAACAGAGTTGTAAGTCAGCCACAAACTTCTCAGCTCAAGTATTGTTGGCATCTCTTCCTGCAGGTCCATCCAACATAAGCCAGTTTTCCAGCCAGTTGGCTCCCGAGTAGCTAGGCTGTCATGGTTTTATGTTTTTTGTTTTTGGTTCTCAGTATTCCGCAT
>NW_011214519.1:0-1164 GCF_000146605.3 Meleagris gallopavo
GTTGGGTGACATCACTGGGGTCACTGGGGTCATTGGGGCTGGGTGATGTCATTGGGGTCATTGGGGTTACGGGGTCATTGGTGTTATGGGGTCAATGAGGTTGGGGGACATTACTGGGGTCATGGGGTCATTGTGGCTGGGTGATGCCATTGGGGTCAGTGGGGTCATGGGGTCATTGGGGTCAATGGGGATCAATGGGGTTGGGTGATGTCATTGGGGTCATGGGGTCAATGGGGTCATTGGGGTCAACGGGGTCACTGGGGTTGGGTGACATCACCAGGGTCAATGGGGTCATTGGGGTCTTCGGGGTTGGATAACAACATTGGGGTCACTGGCATCATTTGGGGTCACTGGGGTCAATGGAGTCAATGGGGTCACTGGGGTCAAAGGGGATCATTGGGATTGGGTGATGTCATTGGGGTCATGGGGTCATTGGGGTCTTTGGGGTTGGGTGACATCACTGGGGTCACTGGGGTCATTGGGGCTGGGTGATGTCATTGGGGTCATTGGGGTTACGGGGTCATTGGGGTTAGTGGGGTCAATGGGGTTGGGGGACATTACTGGGGTCGTGGGGTCATTGGGGCTGGGTGATGCCATTGGGGTCAGTGGGGTCATGGGGTCATTGGGGTCAATGGGGATCAATGGGGTTGGGTGATGTCATTGGGGTCATGGGGTCAATGGGGTCATTGGGGTCAACGGGGTCACTGGGGTTGGGAGATGTCATTGGGGTCACTGGGGTCACTGAGGTTGGGTGACATCATTGGGGTTATGGGATCAATGGGTTCATGGGGTCATTGGAGTCATTGGGGTCTTTGGCGTTGGGTGACATCATTGGGGTCATGGGGTCAATGGGGTCATTGGGGTAAATGGGGATCATTGGGGTTGGGTGATGTCATTGGAGTCATTGGGGTCAATGGGGTCACTGAGGTTGGGTGACATCACTGGGGTCACTGGGGTCATTGGCGACATTGGGGTCATTGGGGTCAATAGGGTCACTGGGGTTGAGTGACATCACCAGGGTCAATGGGGTCATTGGGGTCTTCGGGGTTGGATGACAACATTGGGGTCACTGGCATCATTTGGGGTCGCTGGGGTCAATGGAGTCAATGGGGTCACTGGGGTCAAAGGGGATCATTGGGATTGGGTGATGTCATTGGGGTCATG
>NW_011214520.1:0-806 GCF_000146605.3 Meleagris gallopavo
TATGCGTGGCGGCAGGAATTCAGTAGGGAAAGGTGGGCCGGGGAGGGGGTTGGGGATGTGAGCGTGCAAGGTGAGCGTGCAAGACAAGCGTGCAAGGGGGAAGGGCTTTACACGTGTGGGGGGGGGGCTCTTATCCAGAGGGTCCCACTGGGGTCCTGCTTTGCTCCCTATGCGTGGCGGCAGGAATTCAGTAGGGAAAGGTGGGCCGGGGAGGGGGTTGGGGGTGTGAGCGTGCAAGGTGAGCGTGCAAGACGAGTGTGCAAGGTGGGCGTGCAAGGGGGAAGGGCTTTACACGTGGGTGGGGGGCTCTTATCCAGAGGGTCCCACTGGGGTCCTGCTTTGCTCCCTATGTGTGGCGGCACGAATTCAGTAGGGAAAGGTGGGCCGGGGAGAGGGTTGGAGGTGTGAGCGTGCAAGGTGAGCGTGCAAGACGAGCGTGCAAGGGAGAAGGGCTTTACACGTGGGTGGGGGGGCTCTTATCGTCCCACTGGGGTCCTGCTTTGCTCCCTATGCGTGGCGGCAGGAATTCAGTAGGGAAAGGTGGGCTGGGGAGGGGGTTGGGGGTGTGAGCGAGCAAGACAAGCGTGCAAGGTGAGCGTGCAAGGGGGAAGGGCTTTACACGTGGGTGGGGGGCTCTTATCCAGAGGGTCCCATTGGGGTCCTGCTTTGCTCCCTATGCGTGGCGGCAGGAATTCAGTAGGGAAAGGTGGGCTGGGGAGCGGGTTGGGGGTGTGAGCGTGCAAGGTGAGCGTGCAAGACAAGCGTGCAAGGGAGAAGGGCTTTACACGTGGGTGGGGGGGGCTCTT
>NW_011214521.1:0-909 GCF_000146605.3 Meleagris gallopavo
CACATGACCCCATAACCCCATATTCCCCCACATAACCCCATATGACCCCATAACCCCATACAACCCCATATAACCCCATAACGACCCCATAACTCATCATCCCATAACCCCCCATAACCCCACAACACCCCATAACCCCATATCACCCCACATGACCCCATAACGTCCCACGACCCCATAACCCCATATAACCCCATAACCCCATCACCCCACAACCCCACATCCTGCCCCGTGACCCCATAACCCCACACGACCCCATAACCCCATATGACCCCGTAACCCCATGTGACCCCATACAACCCCACACGACCCCATAACCCCCCGTGACCCCATAACCCCCGTGAACCCCATAACCCCATATAACCCCACATGACCCCATAACCCCATATTCCCCCCATCACCCCATAACCCCACACGACCCCATAACCCCATGTGACCCCATACAACCCCACACGACCCCATAACCTCACACGACCCCATAACCCCCCATAACCCCACATAACCCCATAACCTCCATGACCCCATAACCCCATATTCCCCCCCGTGACCCCATAACCACGTCCAACCCCATAAAGACCCCGTATGACCCCATATCCCCCCATCACCCCATAACCCCATATAACCCCATAACCCCACACAACCCCATAACCCCACACAACCCCATAACCCCATATAACCCTATATAGACCCCATAGCCCCGTAAAAACCCCACAGGACCCCATAACCCCACACGACCCCATATCACCCTACACAACCCCATAACCCCCCATCACCCCATAACCCATATGACCCCATAACCCCTTTTGACCCCATAACCCCATATGACCCCATACAACCCCATACGACCCCATAACCCGCCCTGTCCCCATAACCCCATATTCCCCCCGTGACCCCATAACACCCCATAAC
>NW_011214522.1:0-834 GCF_000146605.3 Meleagris gallopavo
ATTGGAGGAAAAATGTTATAAAGATAATTTAGATGTGACAAAGAGGTGACTCTTTAGAAATTTAGGATAACCAAAAGAAAACCCAACAAAATAAAAGCAAACAAACAAAAAGCTGCTTATTTTTAAAAAGAGAAAATATAAATAGTGGAGTGTGGCATCAATAACACTAATCATTGAAATTGGCACTTCCAATATAAACATAGAATGAAATATAAGTGAAAAAGAATGAAAAGTCCATAAAGAACTGTGGGTACTGATGGACAAGAGCTAGCAGTGTGCCCATGCAGCCCTGAAAGCCAAACGTATCCTGGCCTGCAGCAAAAGCATGGCTTGCAGGACAAGGGATGCAATCCTGCCCCTCTATTCTGTCCTGATGAGGCCATAATTGGAGAAGTACTGTGTCCAGATGTGGAATCTTCAGCACAGGAGAAACATAGTCCTGTTGGAGCACATCTAAAGAAGGGCCATAGAAATGACCCACAGAATGGAGCACCTCTCCTATGAAGGCTGGCTGGAAGAGCTGTGGCTCTTCAGCCTGGAGGAGAAAAGGCTCCAAGGTGACCTCATTGCAGCCTCTCACTGTCTAAAGGGGAGCTACAGGAAAGAGGGAGACAGAGTCTTTAACAGAGTCTGTGATGATAGAACAAGGGGAAAAGGCTTCAAGCTTAAAGAGGGTAGGTTCAGGTTAGATGTAAGCAAAAAACTTTTACTGCGAGCATGGTGAGGCACCGGAACTGGTTTCCCAGTAAAGTGGTTGATGCCCAGTCCCTGGAGACTTTCAAGGCAAGGCTGGATCAGGCCCTGGGCAACATGATCTAGCTGTGCATGTCCCTG
>NW_011214523.1:0-708 GCF_000146605.3 Meleagris gallopavo
CGTGGGTCTGAGCCGCTCCCCCCGCAGAGGACGCGTTCCCCTACGAGGAGCTGTTCCAGGCGCAGCTGGGCGCCCTCCGGCGGACCCACACGTACCGCGTGTTCACCGCTGTGGGGCGCAGCGCCGACGACCCCCCGATGGGCACCTGGGGACCCCCGCCCCATCGAGCGCTCCAGCTCTGGTGCTCCAATGATTACCTGGGGCTGAGCCGCCATCCCGCTGTGCTGCGGGCCGCCAGGTGGGGCTGCGACCCATAGATGTGGGGCTGGGACCCATAGGTGTGGGGCTGGGACCATGGATATGGGGCTGCGAACCATAGGTGTGGGGCTGGGACCCATAGGTGTGGGGTGCAGACCCATAAGGGTGGGGCTGGGACCCATAGGTGTGAGGCTGCGACCCATAGGTGTGGGGTGCAGACCCATAAGGGTGGGGCTGGGACCCCTAGGTGTGGGGTGCAGACCCCTAGGTGTGGGACTGGGACCCATAGGTGTGGGGTGCAGACCCATAAGGGTGGGGCTGGGACCCCTAGGTGTGGGGTGCAGACCCCTAGGTGTGGGACTGGGACCCATAGGTGTGGGGTGCAGACCCATAAGGGTGGGGCTGGGACCCGTAGGTGTGGGGCTGGGCCCATGGATATGGGGCTGGGACCCATAGGTGTGGGGTGCAGACCCATAAGGGTGAGGCTGGGACCCGTAGGTGTGGGGCTGG
>NW_011214524.1:0-600 GCF_000146605.3 Meleagris gallopavo
CTCACACCCCATGTCTTCAAAATTCCCTCCCCCCGCATCCCTAAAGTCACTCTTCCCTCATCTGTGTCCCAAGAACCATTCTTAAGGGGGGTGAAACCCGTTTCTATAGGGACACCACATGGGTGGGGGGGTCCTGAACCTTTATGGGGTGGGGGGACCCATCCTCAACCCCCCCTCACACCCCACATCCCCAAAATCTCTCTTCCCTCATCTGTGTCCCAAGAGCCGTTCTTAAGGGGGATGAAACCCGTTTCTATAGGGACACCACATGGATGGGGGGGTCCTGAACTCTTATAGGGTGGGGGGGGCCATCCTCAAGCCCCCCCTCACACCCCACGTCCCCAAAATCTGTCTTCCTTCATCTGTATCCCAAGAGTCGTTCTTAAAGGGGGTGAAACCCGTTTCTATGGGGATGCTATGCGGATGGGGGGGTCCTGAACCATTATGGGGTGGGGGTCTCATCCTGTCCCCCCCCCTCACACCCCACGTCTTCAAAATTCCCTCCCCCCGCATCCCTAAAGTCACTCTTTTCTCATCTGTGTCCCAAGAGCTGTTCTTAAGGGGGGTGAAACCCATTTCTATGGGGACACCATGTGGGTG
>NW_011214525.1:0-574 GCF_000146605.3 Meleagris gallopavo
ATGGATGGGACACCCTAAAGATAGATAAGATAGGGAACCCTAAATATATGACACCCCATGGATGGGACACCCTAAAGCTGGAGAAGATGGGGAACCCCAAATATATGACACCCCATGGATGGGACATCCTAAAGATGAGGAACCCCAAAGATGTGACACCCCAAGGATGGATCATCCCCATGGATAGGACACCCCAGAGATTGGGAACCCCAAAAGTATGGCACCCCATAGATGAGGCACCTCGTGGAGGGGACACCCCACAGTTTGAGGATCCCCAAGACGTGACACCCCATGGATGGAGTGCCCCAGAGATTGGGAACCCCAAAGATGTGACACCCCATGGATGGGACATCCTAAAGATGGAGAAGATGAGGAACCCCAAATATATGACACCCCATGGATGGGACATCCTGAAGATGAGGAAACCTAAAGATGTGACACCCCATGGATTGACTGCCCCACGGATGGGACATCCCAGAGATTGGGAACCCCGAAAATATGGCACCCCATAGATGAGGCACTTCATGGAGGGGACACCCCACAGTTTGAGAATCCCCAAGACGTGACACCCCAT
>NW_011214526.1:0-425 GCF_000146605.3 Meleagris gallopavo
TCTCCCACAAATACCTGTTTTTACACGAAAATACCCCTTTTTCTACCACAAATCCCCTTTTTTACACGAAAATACCTCTTTTACTCCCACAAAAACCTATTTTAAACGAAAATACCACTTTCTCTACCACAAATAAATGTGTTTTAAAAAAATATTTCTTCTCCCTGAAAAAGATTTCTTTTCGTGTAAAAACAGGTATTTGTGGGTGAAAAAGCTTGATTAATGAGTAAAAACAGTTATTTGTGTAAGAAAAAAAGGTTTTTTTTCGTGTAAAAACAGGTATTTCTGGGAGAAAAAGGGGTATTTTCGTGTAAAAACAGGTATTTGTGGGAGATAAAGTGGTATTTTCGGTGAAAATCAGGGATTTGTGGGAGAAAATGGGGTATTTTCGTGTAAAAACAGGTATTTGTGAGAGAAAAAGGGGT
>NW_011214527.1:0-423 GCF_000146605.3 Meleagris gallopavo
GTGCAATGCACGAGAGGGGGGTGCAATGCACGAGGGGGTGCAGCGCAAAAGGAGATTGGTGTGCAATGCACCGAGGTTGTGCAAAGGGAAATGGGAGCAGCGTGCAACGCACAAGAGGGGCGTGCAAAGGGAAATGGGAGCAGCGTGCAATGCACTGAGGGCGTGCAAAGGGAAATGGGAGCAGCGTGCAATGCACTGAGGTTGTGCAAAGGGAAATGGGAGCAGCGTGCAATGCACAAGAGGGGCGTGCAAAGGGAAATGGGAGCAGCGTGCAACGCACAAGGGGGGCGTGCAAAGGGAAATGGGAGCAGCGTGCAATGCGTGGCAGGTGTGCAATGCACAAGAGGAGGTGTGCAAAGCGAATTGGGAGCAGTGTGCAAGGCTCCAGGGCAGTGCACAGCAAAATGAGAGCAGTGTGCGGTG
>NW_011214528.1:0-483 GCF_000146605.3 Meleagris gallopavo
GGTGGGGGGTCTAGGTCTGATGTGGGGCTGTAGGGGGCTGTTGGGGGAGCTATCCAGTTCTATGGGGAATCTATGAGGGGCAGTGTGTGGGCTGTAGGAGGGTCGTGGGGGGATATGTGTCCATAAGGGTCAGTGGGTGAGCTATAGGAGGGTTACAGGGGGATATGTGTCCATAAGAGTCAGTGGGTGAGCTATAGGAGGGTAACGGGGGGATATGTGTCCATAAGGGGCAGTGGGTGAGCTATAGGAGGGTTACAGGGGATATGTGTGTATAAGGGGCAGTGGGTGGGCTTTAGGAGGGTTATAGATGGTTTGGGGGCTATAGCGGGCAGTGGGTGGGCTTTAGGAGGGTTCTAGTGGGATATGGGATATAGCCCATTTGTGGGCTGTGGTGTGTCTATTGGGAGATGTGAGGCACTAGTGAGTTTATAGTGGGGATTGGGGGCTTTAGGGGGTTGTGGAATGCTGTGAGAGGAGATAGGG
>NW_011214529.1:0-380 GCF_000146605.3 Meleagris gallopavo
CCCCCATGTGATGTCACACACCCCATGTGATGTCACACCCACTCATGTGACGTCATAATTCAAAAAAGTGACGTCACACACCCCAAGTGACGTCACACGCCCGAAATGACGTCACACACCAATTGTGATGTCACAAACCCCAAATGACGTCACAACCCCCAAGTGACGCAATACCCCTAAAGTGACGTCACACACCCCTAAAATGACATCACACACCCCATGTGACGTCACACAACCACATGTGATGTCATACACAAAAATTGTCGTCACACACCCCATGTGACGTCACCACCCCCATGTGACGTCATACCCCCAAAATGATGTCACACACACCCATTTGACGTCACACACTCTGAATGAAGTCACACCTGCCATGTGAC
>NW_011214530.1:0-338 GCF_000146605.3 Meleagris gallopavo
AGCGACGGTCTGCCGACACCCACAGCCGCCCCTCCGGGTCCGGCACCTCCTTGGAGCCTTTAGCAGCGCTGACGAGGAATGCGGGTCCTCGGCCCGGGAGCTGACGGTACCAGTGGATGGAGATGGCTTGTACGTTGGGGTGTGAGCAGGTGATGTTGATGCCGATGCCCTCGCTGGTCTCTGCCGCCGGCTCCTGCTGCACCTGAGCTCTGCTCACAGTCACTGCCGAGAAGAAAAGCAGCAGCAAACGCACGAAATCCATTTTCTCCAACAGAAATTTCATGAAGGAGCAGAGAGGTGCAAGAAGTCGGAAAGAAGCCAAAAAAACAGAGGCGAGA
>NW_011214531.1:0-1045 GCF_000146605.3 Meleagris gallopavo
CCGCCTACTTACAACAGAGGGGATGGGCTATAAATCCCCAAAAGGTGCAAGGTCCGGGCCTGTCTGTAAAATTCCTGGTTTGGTCAGGAAAGACCAAATTACTACCCAGTGCTGTCATAGATAAGGTTCAGGAGTTTCCAGTCCCTACAACATTGAAGCAGCTGCAAGAGTTTCTAGGTGTATTAGGTTATTGGCGTTCTTTTATACCTCACCTAGCGCAGCTGCTAAGGCCACTGTATAGACTCACAAAAAAGGGGCAGCTTTGGGACTGGGGGAAAACAGAACAGGATGCTTTTCAACAGGTGAAACTGGCAGTTAAACAAGCCCAGGCATTGGGTATATTTGATCCTACCCTCCCAGCCAAGTTAGATGTTCACATCACTCAAGATAGCTTTGGTTGGGGCCTGTGGCAACGCCGGAGTTCTGTTCGGACCCCCATTGGTTTCTGGTCTCAGGTTTGGCACAGAGCAGAAGAAAGATACAGTATGATTGAAAAACAGTTATTGGCTGCTTACTTGGCACTGCAGGCAGTAGAGACAATAACTCAAACGACTGAAGTTATAGTCAAGACCACTCTGCCTATTCAGGGGTGGGTAAAAGATCTGACCCACCTTCCTAAAACAGGGATGGCCCAAGCACAAACAGTGGCACGATGGATCGCCTATCTCAGCCAAAGGAGTAGTCTGTCTTCATCCTCTTTGAAAGAAGAACTCCAGAAGATCCTAGGCCCAGTGACATATCACAGTGATGCACTGAAAGGAATACTGGTCGCTCCACCACAGAAGAGTCCCATTCAGGAGGGAAAATACCCTATCCCTGAAGATGCCTGGTACACAGATGGATCCAGCAAGGGCAATCCGAGCAAGTGGAGAGCAATAGCATACCATCCTTCTACTGAGACAATCTGGTTTGACGAGGGGGATGGTCAGAGCAGCCAATGGGCAAAACTGTGAGCCATGTGGATGGTTATAACTAAGGAACCCGGTGATGGCATCCTGAACATCTGTACGGATAGTTGGCTGTGTACCAGGGGCTCACTTTGTGG
>NW_011214531.1:21164-22013 GCF_000146605.3 Meleagris gallopavo
AGTCAAAATTGTGGACAAACAACCAGAACACATGTGTACATCTTCTCAACTCTACATAGATTCCTCTTCCCAGATCCAGATCCCCTGAACAGCCATATGAATTCCAGAAGAGTTTACTAGAAAAAGAGGCTGGAGCAGCCTTTTCTTTCTGTCATGGAAAGCAGGAAGAGATCTTTTAAATAAGACTTTCTTAACACGGAGCAGTCTGCGCCTACATCTATCCTTGAAAATTAAAAGTAGGATCATTTAGATTTGAAGAAAGCTCCAGTTCTAAATTCCTTGTCAGACTGAAAGATAGACCACATTTACCTGGGCTTTATCATTGTTACTTATTGTAACAGAGGTTTTTATCTTATATACAACTCTTGCTGCATTTTTATTTGTTTTGTGTATATTCTGTCTGCATGAATACTATATGTACTTGGGAATGTGTCTGTCAGTGAAGATAACCTTCACCACGTGACATATCCTTGCTGTTATCATTAAAAATGATAAAAATGGCAGGACAATCTTTTGTAAGTAATCCTGGATCGCTTAGAGAATATGCCCTACAAGGAGAGACTGAAGGAACTGGGGCTGTTCAGTTTGGGGAAGAGGAGGCTGAGGGGAGACCTTATTGCTCTCTTCCAATATCTGAAAGGTGCTTACAGTGAGAACAGGGCTGGTCTCTTCTCACTGGTGACAGGTGACAAGACGAGGAGAAATGGCCTCAAGTTGCACCAGGGTAACTTTAAATAGAATATCAGAAAAAACTTCTTTACTTGAAGGGTTGTTAAGCACTGGAATAGGCTCCCCAGGGAGGTGGTTGACTCACCATCCTTGGATGTGTTTAAAAATCATTTGGATGTG
>NW_011214531.1:22033-22986 GCF_000146605.3 Meleagris gallopavo
AGGGACATGATTTAGTGGAGGGTTGTTAGGGTAGTTTGGTTAGGTTGCTATTGGACTTGATGATCTTTAAGGTCTCTTCCAGCCTGGGTGATTCTATGATTCTTTGACTCTACGCACAGCTTCTCTGGGCAGTATGTTCCAGTGCTTCACCAGTTTCTAAGAAAATAATTTCTTCCTAACATCCAAATCTGAGTCTCCCCTTTTTTATCATAAAATCATAGAATCATAGAATGGGCTGGGTTGAAAGGACCATAATGATAATCTAGTTTCAACTCCTCTACCATGGGCCAATCACCACACCAGCCTGCCCAGAGCCACATCCAGCCTGGACTTGAATGCCTCCAGGAATGGGGCACCCACAACCTTCTTGGGCAGTCTCTTCCAGTGCATCACCACCCTCTGTGTGAAAAACTTTCTCCTAATATCTAACCTAAACCTTCCCTGTCTCAGTTTAAAACCATGTGTTAATGCTCCGATTCCAGGTACCTGTCCCTGTACTTTGTGGAAGTCATGGCATCTGGCCCTTCCTGGTTGGGTGGTCTCCTACTGCCTTGCAGTGGGTGCTCAAGAGTGCTTTCCTAGCTGTACCAAGCTTTTCAGGTTTGACTCGGTCTCAGGAACTCTCTCTCTCCTATTTTATTTGATTTATTAGCCTCAATTTCAATCAGGTTGTATGATATTGTGTTATCTTGCATTCCGATATCATAGAAAATAAGTTTTCTTCCATAGATCGCTGCTGTTGTTTTGTTGTTTCTTTTTCTTTCCTTGAGCCCAGCTCCCATCTCCCTGTCCCTTTTCACTTTTCCTTCCCATTTTGTGGGGCTAGGAGGTGTGGCAGGGGCCTACTGTCCCCTGTTACAGGCATAGATTGATCTAGTTAACTCCGTGACAGCAATGTGTCCTATTTATTTATATGTAAAATACAATATATATAAAGAGTATAATAGCACTAG
>NW_011214532.1:0-474 GCF_000146605.3 Meleagris gallopavo
GAAGCAGCCTCCTGCTTTTCTTCCCCATGCTGCTGTCCCCTGCACAGCCCTGCTCACCGGATGGCTGGTCTGGAATTGGTTTCCATGGCCATTTGAGTCTCATTCTGCCAGCATGGCCGCGTTGACAAAGCCACTGCAGTCAGGTGGTGTGGTGCCAGCACCTGCAGTGGGGTCAGGAGTCAGCCAAGCAGTGGAAAAGCTTTGAGGTAGGAATACGGGAGATTTTATGGATTTTTTGGAGCAAGACAGGCTCCATTTTGTTACTGACTTATCTGTTTTTGGAGGAAAGGAACACCAGTTGTTCCTATTGCCCTCAGGACCTCGGGATCATCTGTTACCATTTGTGTTAGGCAGTCCATCTGCAGGGCAGATGGGAAACAACTAAGAAGCAGCCTCCTGCTTTTCTTCCCCATGCTGCTGTCCCCTGCACAGCCCTGCTTACCGGGTAGCTTGTCTGGAATTTGTTTCCATGGC
>NW_011214533.1:0-779 GCF_000146605.3 Meleagris gallopavo
AAACACCCCATGTGAAATTACACACCCCATGTGATGTCACAACCCCCCAGTGACGTCATAACCCAAATAAGTGACGTCACACACCCCATGTGACGTCACAACCCCCAAGTGACGTCACTCGCCCATAAGTGACGTCACACACCCCATGTGACATCACACACCCCAAATGACGTCACAAAACCCACATGACGCAATACCCCCAAAATGACATGACACACCCCTAAAATGACATTACACACCCCTAAAATGACGTCACACAACCACATGTGATATCATACCCCAAAAATGACGTCACACACCCCATGTGACGTCACTACACCCAAGCGACATCACGCAACCCAAAAAGACGTCACACACCCCAAAAATGACGTCACTACACCCCATGTGACGTCACAAACCCCATGTGGCGTCCCAAACCCCAAGTGACGTCACACGCCCACAATGACATCACACACCCCTAAAAAGACGTCACACACCCCCATTTCACGTCACACACTCCGAATCAAGTCACACCTGCCATGTGACGTCACAAACTCAAAATGACCTCACACCCCTCAAATGACGTCACACACCCATTGTGACATCACACAACCCACAATGACGTCACACACCCCACAAATGACGTCACACACCCCATATGACGTCACACCACCACACGTGATGTCACACCCCCATAATGAACGTCACAACCCCCATGTGACGTCACACATGCCATGTGACGTCACACACCCCATGTGACGTCACACAACCACATGTGATGTCATACCCCCAAAATGGAC
>NW_011214535.1:0-1195 GCF_000146605.3 Meleagris gallopavo
TTTTAGGGAGAAAACGTCATATTTCTGGATGAAAAATTGGTATTTCTGGGAGAAAAGGTCATATTTCTTGTAGAAAAAATGGTATTTGTGGGAGGAAACTGCAGTTCCTGGCAGAAAATGGCTTACTTTTGGGAGAAAACGGGTATTTGTGGTAGAAAACAACATATTTTTTGGGAGAAATCTGCTATTTCTTGGAAAAGGTGTCATATTTTGGGGAAGAAAACAGGTATTTCTGGGAGAAAATGTAATTGTTGAGGAGAAAATGGGTATTTCTGGTCGAAAACGTAGAGTCTTCAGTGATAAAACTCGAATTTCTGGAGCAAAATATCATATTTTTAGAGAAAACTCGTATTTCTCGGAGAAAATGTCATGTTTTGGGGGCAAAATCTGGAATTTGTGGGAGAGAACGTCATATTTCTGGTTGAAAAATGGTATTTGTGGGAGGAAACTGCAGTTCTTTGCTGAAAATGGCCTATTTTTAGAAGAAAGCGGGTATTTGTGGTATAAAAAGTCGTATTTACGCGATAAAACTGGCATTTCTTGGAGAAAATATCATATTTTTTGGGAGAAATATACTATTTCTTGTAAAAAGTGTCATATTTAAGGGAAGAAATCTGGTATTTCTGGACAAAATGTAATTTTTGAGGAGAAAATGGATATTTCTGGGAGAAAACATACAGTCTTCGGACGAAACTGGAATTTCTGGTGCAAAATATCATATTTTTGGGAGAAAACTACTATTTCTGGGAGAAAGCGTCATATTTCTAGTTGAAAAATGGTATTTCTGGGGGAACACATCATATTTCTGGTTGAAAAATGGTATTTGTGGGAGGAAACTGCAGTTCCTGGCAGAAAATGGCATATTTTTGGGAGAAAACAGGTATTTGCGGTATAAAATGTCGTATTTATGCGATAAAACTGGCATTTCTTGGAGAAAATATCGTATTTTTGGGGAAAATCTACTATTTCTTGGAGATCATGTCGTGTTTTGGGGAAGAAAACTGGTATTTCTGGGAGAAAATGTCATGTTTGGGTATAAAATAGGTATTTCTGGTGACAAACGTTGTGTTTTAGTGAATAAAACTGGTATTTCTGGTGCAGAATATCATATTTTGGGAGAAAACGCCTATTTCTTGAATAAAATGTCTTGTTTTAGGGGGAAAATCTTGTATTTCTGGGAGAAAAGGTCATATTT
>NW_011214536.1:0-549 GCF_000146605.3 Meleagris gallopavo
AGAAGGACGCGGAGCTGAACCAGAAGCGGCCGCAGTACATCAAGGCGAAGGAGAACACGGACCACAAGATCAAGAAGGTGGAGGCGGCTCGCAAGGCGCTGCAGAACGCCCAGAAGCAGTACAAGAAGCGCAAGGCCGACATGGACGAGCTGGAGAAGGAGATGGGGGCCGTGGAAAAAGCGCGCCAGGAGTTCGAGGAGCGCATGGAAGAGGAGAGCCAGAGCCAGGGCCGCGACCTCACCCTGGAGGAGAACCAGGTGGGAGCCAAACCGGGGGCTTCACACCCCAAAAGGGGGCTTTGAGCACCGAAATCCTCTTCTTTCCTCACAAAATCCACTTTTTGTGACCTCAAATCCACTTTTTGTGACCTCAAATCCACTTTTTTTGGCCTAGAATGACGCTTTTTCACCCCAAAATCCACTTTTTGTGGCTCCAAATCCACTTTTTCTGGCCCAAAACAACACTTTTCCCCCCCAAATCCACTGGAGCGCATGGAGGAGCAGAGCCAGAGCCAGGGCCGCGACCTCAGCCTGGAGGAGAACCAGGTGG
>NW_011214537.1:0-1179 GCF_000146605.3 Meleagris gallopavo
GCTCCTCCCCGACGGCATTGCACATGGAGCGGGGCTCAGGGGTTCAGTTCCAGAGCCCAGACCTGCTGGGGCCAACCGGTGCGGCCCTTCAGCTTCTTCTCGCCGTGAGCCAAAGGCTGCGAGTACACCTCGGGCTGCTGCGGAGAAAAGAGCAGTGAGGAGAGGAGAGCCGGGCCGAGCAAAGCGGCCCTTAGCAGCCCCGGGATAGGGAGTCTGCGCTTTTCTCCTTTTTTTCTTCTATGATTATTATGAATAATATTATGATCATAGTTGCTGTTAATGTTATTACTGCCGTTATAGTTATTACTGCTATTACGATACGATGCGATCTGTTCCTCCCGATACAGACGGGAGAGCCGCGGCCGCCCCGCTCCGATCCGGCCCGGCTGATGGGGAAGGAAGGACCCGCCGCGATTTCAGCCCTCGGGCCGCTGCCCCGCGCAGACCGCGCGAATCCCAGCCTTTCCTCCACCGAAATCCCCAACGTTATTCTGTTTCTTTTTTTTCTTTTTTTCTTTTTTTTTCTTTTAAGGGAAAAGCAATTCCCCAGCAGTGCCGGGAGGGTTTTCCCTTAGCCCCGCCGCTCCCGTCGGGCAGCTCAGGGGAAGGGCCGCGGCCGCCGCTTACCGTCTCCCGTTTCCTCTTGTTCTCTCGGCCGTCGGCCTTCTTGAGCTCGGCCTTGAAGCCCTCCGGCTCTCCGGGCTGGCTGTCCCTGGCCAGCACCTCCATCAGGTAGGCGATGTAGCTGGTGGCCAGGCGCAGCGTCTTGATCTTGGACAGCTTGGTGTCGGCGGGCACGTTGGGGATGCACTCGCGGAGCTCAGCGAAAGCGCTGTTGATGCTCTCCGTTCTCCTCCTCTCCTTTTTGGGACCCCCGACCCCTTTCCTTCTCCCCAGACGACCGCTGAGCGCTTCCAGCCTGCCCGCTCCACCGGATCCGAACTCGGCGGGGCCGTACGCGGTGCTCTGCCCGTGGAGCTCCGGGGTCACCTCGGCAGGGTTCAGCACCCAGCCGGGGAAATAAGCGCGCTCCTGGTGGCAGCGAGCCGCCGGCCCGAAGAGGAAGGGCTCGTGCAGCATGTGATGGTGGTGGTGGTGGTGGTGGTGCTGGTAGCCCCCCACCAGGTTCATGGTCCGTCGGGGCCCCGCGGGGCTCAGCACCGCGCCATGGCCGAGCTG
>NW_011214538.1:0-1248 GCF_000146605.3 Meleagris gallopavo
AAAAAAAAACCAACAAAAGCTATCCCCCTGCCTTCAGCGGGGAGAAGGAGGCGGTATGAAGCATGTGGCCATCCCATTACAACCCCCCAAACTCTCTGGAAGTTTAGCACAGCCTCTAAGTCATTTTCTCCCCCAATCCACGCAGCACGGGGCTGACTTATTTATTTATTACCCCCTCCTCCCTCGCTGCCCGGCCGCTGGTTTATGTCGAGTGAAACACAGCGGACCGCGAGCGTGGCTGCTGGTGTTTGCTGCACCATTGATTCATCACATCAAACCAAAGCAAAGGCTAGAATGAAAACGAAAAGGCTGCTGGAAACTTCTTACCATCTCTGCATGCTGGTTGTCAAGTGCACCCCCTGTCTCTCGATCTCCTCTCAGCGGCAGTGCCTGCACCCTTCCTGCTGCCTCGGGACTCTCAGCGTCTCTCCACTCTCCCTCTCTCCGTCTCTCCTTCCTCCCCTTCGTCCTCCCCGCTTTCCTCTCTGTCCCTCACCCTCACACCTTCAGGTGGTTTGGACTAAAAAAATATAGCGGGGTTTCAAAAACAAAAACGAGAGCGTTTTTTGTTGTTGTTGTTTTTGTTTTTTTCCGTCCCCCTCTTCCACCCACTCCTCCCCCCCCAAAAAAAAGGACAGCAGAAATGAGTCCCTTTCCCTCTCCTTCGGAGTCCTCCAAAACTTTAGCCCCCAAAAGTTTAGCCCGAGCGGCAGAGAGGCAGAGAGAGGGGAAAGCTTCCAGCGGAGAGCTGGAAGTGATGGGAGGAGGGACCCAGGTCCGGGTCAGAGCCTCCACAGGTTGGTTTGTTGTCGTCGGGCCGTCGGGCCGGAGAAGAGGAAAAGGGAGGCGGCGGGGGAGGCTGCGAGAGGGGCCGCGAGGGCAGCAGAACCCCCGCGCCGCTTTTTATTGCTCCCGGGCAAGGGCGGCGGAGCGGGAGGCAGGGGAGAGCGCGGCGGGGGAAGCAAGCCCCCTCGCCGCCTCCTCCCCTCCGAACTTTCCGTGCCAGCCGGAGCCACGAAGCCCGCCCGCGCCCAGCTGTCAAACGCGCCCGGCGCCCAACTTCGTAGCGAGCGCGACAGCGCGGACCGGCCACCCCCTCCCTTCTCCTCTCCTCTCTTTCCCTCCCGCCCTCCCTTCCCGCTCCGCTGCCCGCTCGCCCCGGTCGTGCTCCCGCCCGCCGCTTCGCCGCTTCCCTGTGAGCTCCGAGTGAGCGGGGAGCGGCGAGGAGAGCCACCCGAGCCCGACGGA
>NW_011214539.1:0-958 GCF_000146605.3 Meleagris gallopavo
GCTCTCTTTCGGGCCAGGGCTCCCTTTGTCTTTCGCCCACTGACCCTTTCGGGCCGGGCCTCTCTTTCGGGCCGGGGCTCCCTTTCTCTTTCGCCCGCCGCCCCTTTCAGGCCGGGGCTCTCTTTGTCTTTCGCGCGCCTCCCCTTTTGGGCCAGGGCTCTCTTTCGGGCCGGGGCTCCCTTTGTCTTTTGCCCTCCGCCCCTTTTGTGCCGGGGCTCTCTTTCGGGCCGGGGCTCCCTTTCTATTTCGCCCACCGCCCCTTTTGTGCCGGGGCTCTCTTTCAGGCCGGGGCTCCCTTTGTCTTTTGCCCTCCGCCCCTTTTGTGCCCCCTTTCGGGCCGGGGCTCCCATTCTCTTTCGCCCGCCGCCCCTTTTGGGCCAGGGCTCACTTTCTCCTTGGCCTATAGACAAGTGTCTTGTTTTGTACCTAGATATGAGTACTATATCGAGATTCCAGACTAGCTCACAATTTAGTGCAATAGTGGTCTCAGACTATTTTAACTTATTCTAAAATTACCGTTATTTGGAAATAACTTTCATTGTAGAGCTCAACAGGAATTAAGAAAACAAACAAGCTAGTACACGAAATACCACTACTTGAATGCAATTTAAGTTTTACATTGTTCATCTCACTTTGTGCTTTGTCATTTCATAATTAATACAAGTAGTAATTAGACCTATCAGTACAATGGGAATGAGAATACAACGCATGTGATGACTGAAGGGCCGGCAACAGAGATGTGCTATGAAGGAATGGAACAAAATTGCTCACCTATATCAGATGCATCTAGGCTTGCAGGGAAAAGCTTCCTTAAGCAGAATTCACCAGAAGGAGATCTTTCTCTTTTGGCAGTCTGCCCTTTTATAAGGTCTAAGAGAGGTGCAGCCAGGCTCCACCCTTCGAATCTGCTGAATTGGATTCACCTGTGCTCCCAGGGTCCTCTCCCCAGGTGTGCAAT
>NW_011214540.1:0-450 GCF_000146605.3 Meleagris gallopavo
CATCCCATAGGTCCCCCAGAGCTGCCACATAGTGAGCCATTCACCATCCCATAGATGCCCCAGAGCTGCCACATAGTGAGCCATTCACCATCCCATAGATGCCCCAGAGCTGCCACATAGTGATCCTATAAACATCCCATAGGTCCCCCAGAGCTGCCACATAGTGAGCCTATAAACATCCCATAGGTCCCCCAGAGCTGCCACATAGTGATCCTATAAACATCCCATAGGTCCCCCAGAGCTGCCACATAGTGAGCTATTCACCATCCTATAGGTCCCCCAGAGCTGCCACATAGTGATCCTACAAACATCCCATAGATCCCCAGAGCTGCCACATAGTGAGCCATTCACCATCCCATAGATGCCCCAGAGCTGCCACATAGTGATGCTATAACCATCCCATAGATCCCCCATAACCCCATAACCCCCTGCTGACCCCATAACCGCCCA
>NW_011214541.1:0-343 GCF_000146605.3 Meleagris gallopavo
TAACCCTAACCCTAACCCTAACCGTAACCCTACCCTAACCCTTACCCTTACCCTAACCCTAACCTAACCCTAACCCTAACCCTAACCCTAACCCTACCCTAACCCTAACCCTACCCTAACCCTAAACCAAATATTACATTTTGTCAAGAAAAATACCAGTTGTCTCCCCAACAATATGGCAATATCTCCCAGAAATACCAGTTTTCTCACCCAAAACACAACCCTAACCCTAACCCTTACCCTAACCCTTACACTAATCCTGCCCTAACCCTAACCCTAAACGAAACCCTAACCCTAATCATAACACTACCCTAACCCTAACCCTACCCTAACCCTAACCCTA
>NW_011214542.1:0-549 GCF_000146605.3 Meleagris gallopavo
TGACGTCACAAACCCCATGTGACATCACACAACCACATGTGATGTCATCCCCAAAAAATGACGTCACACACCCCATGTGACGTCCCAACCCCCAAGTGACGTCACACGTCCACAATGACGTCACACACCCCTAAAAAGACGTCACATACCCCCATTTCACGTCCCACACTCCGAATCAAGTCACACCTGCCATGTGACATCACAAACTCAAAATGACCTCACACCCCTAAAATGACGTCACACACCCATTGTGACATCACACAACCCAAAATGACGTCACACACCCCCATAATGACGTCACACACGCCATATGACGTCACACCACCACATGTGATGTCACACCCCCATAATGACGTCACAACCCCCATGTGACGTCACACACCCAATGTGATGTCACACACACCCATGTGACGTCACAACCCAAAAAAGTGATGTCACACACCCCATGTGACGTCACAACCCCCAAGTGACGTCACACGCCCAAATAACGTCACATACGCCATTTGACGTCACACCACCACATTTGATGTCACACCCGATAATGACGTC
>NW_011214543.1:0-517 GCF_000146605.3 Meleagris gallopavo
TTTGGGGTCACTTTGGGGCTTGGGATCTTTTTCCTCACTTTTTCCATTTCTCTCCTTTCTGAAACCTTTCCTCGTTCGTTTTTGTTTTCCCTTTTCAAACCAAATTCCTTTTTTGTACATTTTCTTCCTTTTTTTGACACCTTTTCGTCTTTCAACACATTTTCTCCGTTTTTTTAAGATTTTTTTATTCTTTTTTTCTTCTTTTCCCCTTTTTGAATCTCTCCCCTTTTTCTCCCTTTTTATCCCATGTTTTCAAATATTTTTCCTCTCTTTTTAGATTTTCTTCCCTTTTATTCTCCCCCGTTTTGACCTTTTTATTTTACCTCAATTTCCTCCTTATTTCATCTTTTCTCTTTACTTTTGTCTCCATTTTTGTTTCCTTTTCTCATTTCCCTTTTTCCTCCTTATTTCATTTTCCTCATCTTTTTCATTCTTTTTTCCCCCTTTCCATTTGTTTCATTTCCTCCTTTTCATTTTTTTCCTCTTCTATTCTTTTTTTCTCTCTTTTTTCCCCTCC
>NW_011214543.1:10871-22726 GCF_000146605.3 Meleagris gallopavo
TGAGGTTGGCCATAACCCAATGGTTGAGGTTGGCCACAACCAATGGTTGAGGTTGGCCATAACCCAGTGGTTGAGGTTGGCCATAACCCAATAGATGAGCTTGGCCATAACCCAATGGTTGAGGTTGGCCATAACCCAATAGATGAGCTTGGCCATAACCCAATGGTTGAGGTTGACCACAACCCAATAGATGAGCTTGGCCATAACCCAACGCTTGATCTTGGCCATAACCCAGTGGTTGAGTTTGGCCATAACCCAACAGCTGAGCTTGGCTGTGGCCCTACCAACCCCAGCCTGCACCCAACCATCCCAAGGAAACCAATGAGGTGCGGCCGCCCTGGAGCACGAAGCCACGTTTCCTCAGTTTTCCCTTTCCCAAGGGCTCTCCATCAGGATTTTCACCATTCCCATCAACCCTGCAGCCAGCAAAGCATCACTGTGATTGCACCAACCAATTCTTCCTGTGTCTGTCCATCTGTCCAAGCCTGCAGCCTTTCCCCATTGAGATCCCCACGTCCACCCCAAGTATTTCTCCCATACTCACACCTCATTCCCCATCCGGAGCCCCCAGCCCCTCTCCCCCCATCCCATTCCCCTTCTCTTCCCTGAGGACAGAGCACTCCCACGCCAACCACCGTCTCCATCCCATCCCCACGAAAGAATTACGATCCCTTCCTCCCCCACCTTTCTGTATTTATTCCCACTCCCTGGAAAGACACCGCAAACTCTGCTTCACCCCGAGCCCTCGCTGGAGTTCAGAGGATGCAGGGACGCATTCTGCCCTCCTCTCCTCCATCCAAATACCATCCGTTGGGCTACAGGGAGAGAAGCAGCCATAAATTGCTGGTATTTACACAAGGAGTGGTTGCACGGGGCCATAATGCATTTTGCACAGGGTGAGAATATCGCCTTTGTGCTCCCGAGCTCAGGCTGGGCTCCCTCCGGGGCGATCTGTCAGCTCAGCCTTTCTCTCTTGGCTTTATTTATTTGTTTGGCGTCTCAAAGGGCGGGCGGTGGGGCAGGGAATCGTCTGGGGCCGCCCGACAACGGGAAATCTCAGGGTCTGGTGATCCTGAGGGGATTTGGGGGGGTTGGGGGGATGCTTTGGGTCTCCGTGTCCTCATTCCCAAGCACGGGGGCTGCAGGTATGGTCCCATCCAAGGAAGTTCCTTCTATTGGGAGGATTGGGGAGATGCTGCACAAGGAGCAGCCTGGGTGTGTTGGTTTGTTGGGTTTTTTTTAGGGGGGAGGGAGGGTTGTTGCTTTTTGACCCATTTTCCCCACCCCCATAGGTGGCTCTTGGGGTCCCCCCTCCCACCTCTGCATCCCACATCCCTGCGTCTTCTCCTTGTCCACGCTTTTGCACTCTGCACAGGAGGGGCCACCAGCCGTGGGATAACGGTAGCAGGGTGCTGGACCCTAAGGTTAATTAAAGCTTAGGCTAATTAAAGGTAGTAATGGGTTTCTATAGATGAGAATCTCTTCAGGGTGTCTTAAAAGAAGGAAAAGAGGCTCTCTGGGTACCAAGCTCAGCTCTAATCTTCCATTCATGCAAATCAGGGCACGGCGTTTCATTGCTGCTCCTTAGGGGGCTCAACCCGGGCCAAATTTAGGGAAAATCATTTAAAAAAAAAATACAGGAAAAGAATCCGTGCGATTTTGCTACAACCAAAACCCAATGGGAAGAAACCCCTTTCGCAGAGGGAATTCCCGAGCTGAGCTGGGTTTGTTTTCCCCATCGCGTTTTCCTCGCCCCACACCGGAGGGATGCTGAGAAATCGGTACCCACGCAGGGGGAGGGTTGCATTGCACACCCCCAGCACAACATTGGCACAATGTCCCAGATAGAGTGGGGGCTCTGAGCTCACCCACCTCCCTCCCTGCGGCCCCAGGTGGGGAATCACAGGCGAGCAGAGCGCAGTGCTGCAGGCAGAAGGCTGTGGATGGGTGTATTTACGGCCCTGGGCTGCCCATCCGTCTGCAGGAGCCTTATAAAGAACCCCTGGCAATCACCTACAAGCAGCACTGCTTGTTTGTGGGTATTAAATGTGACCTCGAGATTTACATCCTGCTGCCTGCACACGGAGAGGGGCGGGGATGTGCAGGGAGAGGGCACCCATCCGTCTGTCTGTCCGTCCAGGCGGGGACCGCAGCCCTAGAGCAGAGATGTCGGAGTTGGGGTCCAATCTGAGCCCGCTGAGAGGATGGTCTGGGGGTGGGGAGGGGGGCTCAGCCCCGTCCGAGGGTCTCAGCTCTGTGGGTGGGACATCGGCACAGCGTGGGAATGGGGAATGTCACCTGAAAGAGGTGATGGAGAGATGGACGGCGGGGACAGACGGACAGCAACCATCCCTGACCCCAAAGCAATGCCCTTCAGCACTGGGGGGCGTGGGGTGCATTGTCCCTCCTTCTCAGCACCGAATCACCCCAATTCCATCCCCACATCCCCGTGCAAAGGAGCGCAGCACCGTGGGATCCCCTCGCCCCCGTGCAATGGGAGCACAGGACCCACGGTCTCACACCCCAAGGATGGGATTTGGGATGCGGGTGATGCTGAGCAAGGAGAGCACCGCTGGAGCTGCCACGGATGGCTGCTTTGGGGCCAGAGAATGAAAGCAAATTGCAAAGCAGCATTAAAAAACCACGCTGCAGCCTTCTCATCCGTGCCCAGGAGCAGAGAGCCTCCTGTCCTATTAATATCAGCCGGCTCAGGAAGAGGAGAGGGAACATCTTTATCTCTTCCATCCGGTGATGCCTTGTCCTCTCTCTCTTTTATGGCTGCAATTCCCCCTTTGTTCAGCCCCACGTGCTGCACGGCGGGGAGAGCCGCTGGAGCATCTCGAAATATAATTAGAAATCTAAATATGACACCACTGTTCCACTCGGAGACCCAACCCCATAAAACACCCGGGCTGTGATTTGTAAAACGGCGCCGTCCGTACATCCACCGCCAGCTCAGCCTCGTGATTGCTTAAAGATCACCCACCAGTTTTCAATTACCTCCTATTAATGTATTTACCCGGAGTATCTTTTATCAAGCTGCAAGTTGTTGGATTATTTTTATTTATTTATTATTTTTTTTTTGCAGGGAGATGGGTTGGCTTCCCTAAACGGCGCATATTTCAGTATTAGAGCCGCTCGCTATCAGCGTGGGCTGAGTGATGCCAGCAATGAGATGCTTTGGTGCTCCGTCTCCTGGTGTTTAATTCTGCTGGAGCTTCAGCTGCTCCTTAGGGATGGTCATTGAGGATGCTGGGAAGGGGAGGGGAGCTCAGGGGGGGCTTCTGATGGAGGTGAGGCAGAGGAGTGGGGTGGAGGGCTGCAGCCCCCCTTCATCCTCCCCATCCACTTCCCTGCTTCACTTTCCCCTGCGGGACACAGCTGTGCCTCAGTTTCCCCTTAGGAACACCACTGAACCCTGCCTCAGTTTCCCCTCAGGTTGCTCCCTGCACACAAAGCACAGCTTTCCCCACCTCACGTCTTCCTGCTGAGACCCCAATTCTTATCCCAGCACCGACCCAGCCCTGAAATCCCCTCTGGCTCAGAGAGGTGGGATTTTCCATCTCTCCCCACCCCGAGGCTCCGTGCTGAGTCCCTGCAGGCATTTTTTGGGACAATTCACCCCAGACTGAGGCTGAGGACCACAAGTGGTTGGCAAAGACACGTGGAGCCGCGGGGGAACGAGCTGCTGAAAGCCAGGATGGTTCTGGCACAAATTCATCCCAAAAGAATCCCAGCAGAGTGTGGCTTTGGGGGAGTTTTCCATTTCTGAGCCATTTTTCACTGCATTGTGGTGTTGATTTGGGGGTTATTATCAAATATAGAGAAGAAGGAGCGAGTCTGAGGCAGAACCAAGCAGTTTCACTCCCCTACGCCCACCCCAGCAGCGCTGAGGATGTCCTCTACATTTGCTTTCCTCTTTTGGGGGGATGCTTATTCATAAACTGGAGAGATTTTCCCCGTTTTCTCCACTTTAAAAAAAAAACATTATTACTATTTTCATCATTATTTTCAGAGTATGTAGGCTCAGTGCTCAGCCACAGGAGAATGGAGGCCATTGGGCAGAGCCACGTCCCCAGCGCACGGCTCCATTGGGTGCAGCAAGACACAAAGCCTTGTTTTGGTGGGCATGGTGGGAGTGGGCTGGGGTTGGATTGTTGGCCTCAGAGACCTTTTCCAACCTTAATGAGGGACCTTTTCCAACCTTAATGAGGGACCTTTTCCAACCTTAATGACTCCTTGATTTGATGAGTGAGCATGGGGGCATGGGTTGGGTCTTTTCCAACCGCGACGAGTCCACGATCTGATGAGTAGGTATGGTGAGAATGGGTTGGGGTTGGGCTGTTGGTCCCGGAGATCTTTTCCAACCTTAATGACTCCTTGATTTGATGAGTGAGCAACGGTGGGGCTGGGTTGGGGTTGTGATGTTGGTCTTCGAGGTCGTTTCCAACCTCAGCGACTCCATCGGGTTTCATGGATCCGTAGGATTTCAGCCTCCCCGACCCCCATCTCCCCCTTCTATAAGAAAAACCCAAATGCTGTCCCCATAGCGGGGCTGACTGCAAGCAGAGCGCTCTGCAGAGCTCCAGACACAATGGCTGTCGTCGTTATTATTTTTATTTAAGGACCACGGAGGGCCCTGAGGGAAAATCACCATCCTGGTTCCATAAGATTTAAAAATCGTGCCGCTGTTTACCACCTTGGCTCTTCAGCCCTTCAAAACCATAACCTTCCTTTTTATGGCAACAATTATGCTAACGATAACATTATTAAACCGCATGGGAATGACCCCTAAATCAAAAGGGGGAAGTTTCCCCTTCAAGGAAATCGTGGCCCATTGGAGACTTTGGGTGGAAGGAATCACCGCCCCCCGCCCCCAACCACAGCCGGTTTGGTGGGTATTTATATATTTTTAAGAAGATTATTTATGGTTTATTTTAGACGCCGGATCATTTGGCGCTTGTTTCATCAATTTGTCACTGTTTTTATTGTCACCAATTGCCCATAACTGGAGTGCGTTTAAAATGTCATTGATCTTGATATTATGGTGTCATAATATGACAGTAATAGTTGTATCTTGTACAGAAAGCCCACTTCCTAAGATTGATGGCTTTCACCGCACCAATTATATTCTGTCCATCTCGGTGATAAAGAGAGCGTTGGAGGCATTCAATAGATAAATTAGATATCTTTTCAATTATTCCCTTTATTTTATAGGGTCACGTGCCAGATTAACAACTTTTGACTTCTGTTATCAAGCCGGTGGATTCTCAACGCTCGCTCCACGTCTTTTAATTCTGTGGATGCAATGAAAGGCACTGAGGGCTTTGTGCGCTGTGATCGGTTCGTGCGGTGCCGATCTCACTCTTCTCAGGAGTCCATGAGTGCTGCGTTCCCTTCTTTCCTCCAGGATTCCGAAAAATAATCCCTTCTTTTTGCTGGCACGCTCCCTGAGCTGTGAGCTCAGCCCTATCCGGACGTGTTTCTCAGCAAGGCTTTGCCCCATGGTGTTGTGGATGGTTGGAGGCAGAGCTCTGGGATGCAAAGTGCTCCGTGTCAGCGTATTTCTGGAGCTGAAGGAGTGGATGGGTGGAGAGGGTGGTGGTTTCAGGCGGGATGTGGGCTCTTCTCTCTGTGTTCCAGGTTGGGGACGTTGGCACCGGTTGCTGTGGCCGAGTGTCCCCATGCTCACATGAGGATGTCCCAGCGTGTCCCAGAAGTGCTCCCATGGTGTCAAGCCTGGAGGGCCACTGTTGGCCAAGGCCGGGTTCCATGTCTGTAGGAGGATCTCCCACTACATCCCGGAGATGTGGCATCCCATCTCGTGGCATTGCGAGCCTGGAGGACCGCTGCTGACCGAGACCAAGCTCTGTGTCCACGTGAGGGTATCCCGGCACACCTTGAGGTGCTCCCACGGCACCGTGCGAGCCCTGAGGTGGCTCTGAGGTGCTCACAGGGCTCTGGGCTGGTTGGGTTTTGTTGGCTTTGTGGGACCGCAAGCATCCACGTCAGGTGGGTGCCTCATCATCTGCTCAGCCAAATGATTCCAGCTGCTGCAGGGCGATGGCGAATGCAAGGAGACATTCGGCCACACGCTGCTCTGACCCCATTCCTGCTCCCCACCAGGGTGGGACAACGAGATTTTTGATTTGTAACACATCAAGTCCCGAAAAAGCACTTTTTTTTATCTCCCTCCAAGCTCCACACCGGAGACCTTGGGCTGCCCCTACCCCAGTTCCCTCCCACTGCAGACGTCGATCCGTGCGGGCAAATGGAAACACGGCGCTGGCGAGCGGCTCCCCTGCAGAGCAGTTCTTCATCCCGACCTGCAACGCACACAAAGAGCAATTCAGGTGGAGTTACCCCGAGGAGATTTATGGCGTCCAGGGAGGCACACGCCATCCGATACCAAAGCATGAATCAAAGCAGGACAGCAGGGATGTATTTACATCTGCGCCGCGCGCGCACGGGTATCGCAAGGAGAACACAAAGTCAGCCGGCAATGGGTCACTGCCGGGGGCTCTGGGGGTGGTGGGGGGCAACTCTGAGCTTCGTGGGCGTAAAAGGGAACGGAAGGGATGATGGTAATCGTCGTGGTTGAGCTTCGTGGCTTCCCAGGTCTGAGCCAAGGGATGTACATGTGAGGACATGGCTGGGATTTCGTGGCTGGGGGCGTATCAGAGAGGAAAGCCCTCGGGTTTCATGGCTGGGGATGTACTTGAGAGGAAAGCCTTCAGGTTTCATGGCTGGGGGGCGTATCAGAGAGGAAAGCCCTCGGGTTTCATGGCTGGGGATGTATTTGAGAGGAAAGCCTTCAGGTTTCATGGCTGGGGATGTGTTTGAGAGGAAAGCCCCCGGGTTTCATGGTTGGGGACATGTTTTAGAAGAAAGCCCTTGGATTTAACAGTGACTGTGGATGGAGAAGCCACCACGTGTCGTCACATTGGTTGGGTTTCATGTGCTCTCAGGTCCAACTCTTATCCCACATTTCAACCCACGCAAAACCCAGTGGTGTCACCACTTGGTGCAACACCAACCCCGCTACCCGAGGTGGTGATTTTGGGCCCCTTCTGCCAGGAAATTGTTCACTCCGTGTGAAAACACCCAACCTGGGCTTCGACGTGGCGTGGATCCTTTGGTTCTCCATTGGGGCTTTCCGGAAAGAGTCACTCTGTGATGGATGACCTTTTAATGGAGAGAAATAGACCACCCTGTTTTAAGTGCGAGGTTTAAGTGAAGCCGATGATTTAAACAACTTAAAGTCCATTAAACAAAGGGAGAACTTGGATCTCATCAACTCATTCATTCTGAGAAGCGCCCGGCCCGGGATAAACATGACACTAAGGAGCCATCTGAGTATTGCTAAAACACCTTCATAATAAAATGTTTTTAAGGGATCATAATGGTTGCCTCGAGAGCGGTTCGTCTTAGAACCATTTGAATTCCCTCTGCTGAGATCCTTCAATAGGTGCCCATCCACTAATGGAAAGGAGACGTTTCGGAGACCTGAAGGGATTGGAGATGATTTGGAAGAGGTGGGGGCACAGGGAGCGTTGCCAGCCCCTTCCCCATCTCCACGCCCCACATTTTCCCCTCCTTTCGTCCCAGGTGGGTACGGACGGAAGCCAAACGTGCCATAAGACAAAGTGTGCTGATGGGAAGCGGAG
Source organism: Meleagris gallopavo (assembly GCF_000146605.3). Taxonomy (NCBI): domain Eukaryota; kingdom Metazoa; phylum Chordata; class Aves; order Galliformes; family Phasianidae; genus Meleagris; species Meleagris gallopavo. The sequence continues at coordinate 18,539 of NW_011214543.1, forward strand.
ACCATCGCCTCCATCACTGACAAACGGGGAGAGGTCGGGTTGGTGGTCGTTGGGTTTCCACTTCGGATGGTCCATCAGGGTTACAGATGCTGAATAGGCTTTGTGGGTAACAAAAATGGTCATAATTCCCCCCCAGGTTCATTGTTTCGGGGTTTCTCAGCAAGTTACCAGCGGGCTTCGGTCAGGGTGGGGAGGACGAGAGCCTCATTTTTCCCCAAACAGATAAAATTTCTCCTCATCTACACAAACCCCACCCATAAATCCTCAGGCTCGAGAAAATTCAGGGCAGAAGTTTAAAGCAAACCTTACGATTTTAATGCCCGGGCTCAACGAAGCGTGGAAACATTTGCTCAGCATTAAGTGTGTGCTTAGCACCCCGCAGGAGCCCAGAGCCGCACACAGCAGTGCAGGAACTCCCTTCTTCCTCCCCAGTTCATCCCCTGTAGAAGCAGAGCGCGGAGGCAGCGAGCCAAGCGTCCGGCCAACGCTGCAGCAAGATTTATGGGAGGGGAAGGGACCTGCTTTCTTGCCTGTGATTAATAAGGAGAAGACAAGAAACCTCCTCAAAGCCCCAACGGAGGCATTTCCCTGGTTTGATGGGGTCAATGAGAGCCGAATTCCAGCGCGATCGCCGCCGTAGATATAATTTCATCGGGGGGTTGAGGGTCCCTTCCATCCCTCCTGCCGCTGCGAGAAGAGATCTGGAAATGTCTCCTCCCTCCGTCCTGCTCCAGGACTCGGTGACCCTGCAGTGATGTTTGGCAGCGGTTCGGTGACATTCTTGGGAGGAAAACAGAGGAAATGGGGGTCTGGCGAGGCGGATCCGCAGCGGGACTGGTGGGGAGGGAGGAACTGTGCTGCAGAGCCCGTGCTTTGCGCATGACGGCACTGCGGACAGGGATTGCAGTGGGGTCAGCTTCCCAGCACAGGCTGCTTCCCAGGGCCTCGTTCTGCTTGGGGAGACAGAGGGGAACGCCGAATGCATTCCTACCAACACTTCCAAACTCCTGTCCCATCCTGATCAGCTCTAGAAACCCCACCTCGGGATGCGAAGATCCAAAATCCATCGGGACGTCGCATTTCCCACCCCATTCATCTGCACCCATCCCCAGCACCGGGTGCAGGAGCTGCGCCGGTGGTCCCAGCCGCTACCAGAACCCCGAGGATGAATTCCCAGCTCTCTCCCCCAGCCCTGTCCTTGCACATCATCCGCTCTCACATCACTGCTGGATGTGGCACGGGAGCCCTCGGCGCGGCCACAACTCAGGTTGGCAGCTGAGCATCTTGAAGCGGCCGAGCACGGCTGGGAGCCGTAATTCTTACCCTGCATTCCCTGCCAGCTCTGCTCCCCGGTGGCACATAGATCACCCAGAGGTGTGGATCGAGAGCAGGCGATGTAAATCACATTAAACTCCACGCGTGGAGCTGCTCGTTCCGAACGCAGCCGGCCTTAATTCGGTTTAGCTTTGCGAATTAAGCTAAAGTGAATTAAACCGACTCTAATTCTGGATAAGTGTTCAGAACGGGGTTTTCTATGCTCTGGCTAATCCGTTTTAAAGGTTGATTTGGGTTAACACTGATGGATGTCTCTTTGTGGGTACCTCTCGGTGCCGCCGGGCTCGCCTGGCAGCTGAAGCACCACAGAGAGGATTTATGGCATGGCAGCAACCAGAGCCATCCACCTCATGACCTGCACCAGCAGCACGAGCTCTCATTTCCCAGGCAATGCTACAGCTGAGCTTCAACTGCTTTCTCTAAGGGCAGCATCCGTTCAGTTTTCTAGCAAAACGATGTTGGGTGGAGTGCCATGTTCCATTCCAGTATTGAAGACAGCATCCATCCGATCTTGCCAACAGATACGCATTGGGTTGAGTCAAACAGCTCCGTTTCGTTGTCAAAGGGCAGCACCCATCTGATCTTACCAACCACTCAGTGCTGGGTTGAGTCCCACTTTCCATTCCAGCATAGAAGTACAGCATCCTTCTGGTCTTGCCAACCAATAAGCGTTGGGTTGAGTCAAACTGTTCCGTCCCATGGTCAAAGGGCAGCACCTCCCCAGCTCTGCCAACAAACCAACGTTGGGTTGAGTCCAATGATCCGTTTCAAGAGAGGAGACGCATTTGGGGCACTTCATGAAGGTTTCCCCCTCTCCTCAGTGGATGATTCCTGGTGGGTTTGCAATTAGCACCGCGGTGTAGACCTGAAGGTGCTGATTTCTACCCACCGAGTGCAGAGAATTTGGGGCACGAAGCTCCTTATTTAGGCACACCTATTGAATGGCTAACACTGTGCAGATGGAAAGTGCACACAACTAATTAGTGCCGTTACATCTCACTCCTCTGGTTCAAAATGAGGACAGGGCCATCATTACCTCCCAGCCTTCTCAACGTGCGGAGGGGGGTCGAGGGGAAATTCCAACACATCCCACATCTAGAGCATCATCCACGTGAGATCACGCAGCGTCCAGCCCCCAAACATCCCCTCTCCCCAAAATCAGCCTGGATATTTTGCTCAGAACAACACATCCCCTTGACTCTGTCCTGACTGCGAAATCCTGCAGCCTCCATCCTCTCTCGTCTCGCAGAGCAGCCAATTGGCAATGGATCAATGCAGGAGAGAGTCAGCAGGAGGGCAGCGAGATGAATTATTTCCCTCTGGGAGGCGGAGGGCAGAGCCCAGAGCTGCCCCGCAACCCGCAGGCAGGGTGCTATAGGGCGAGCTTTGGGGTGGGTCAGCCTGGCAGGATGCGTTCGCTGCGTCCCCCACACCCCATGCGTGGCTGTAAGGGCAATTAGCTCGGTTAATTTAGCCCTGGGATGAGAGAAGAGGACCACGTGGAGGCTCTCCGCCCATCTGCGAAGGGCTTTGGGTCGGGAACACATCTACAGGAGAACACTCGTGCAGGGAAATCTGAATTAGTGGAGGCTTTGAGTTGAAAGTGCATTAATTTAAAGTGCACTGGAAGTGCATGCAAAATGCATGCAAAGTGCACTCTGCTCGGAACGAAAGCACTCCTCAGTCAATGGGAGGTGATTTACTGCTGCTCCCTTGGCAGTTGGGGCAGAATCCATCTCTCCCTTCCCGCAGGTTGCTGAGCAGAACCGAGCTGGGAAGAGCATCTTTGGCTTTACGGGATGCAGCGCTGCAATTCCCAGCCCTGGGAGGAGGCCGGGCAGTGCAGTGCAAGATGCTGAGAGACAGCAGGGATGGGAGGAGAAGGGAAAAGTCTGCTTGGATAAAACGCACGGCGTCCTGCAGCCTTTGTTTGCAGGGTGGGCTGGTGGCCGTGCAGGAGCTGCAGAGCCCCACCGGTGTTGCAAAATAGAGGCGCGGTGTTAAAATGAGCTGAGTGCCACAAGTTGGGCTTAAAGCCCAAAGAGCTGAGCTTGGAATGAGTGCCCTCTTGAAATATGTGGCTTGGGGCGTGCCAAAATGCCACAAAAAAAATCCTCCTGGTTTGGAGCTGTGTCACATTGGGTGGCACTGCTGTTCTCTGCCACCAGAGAAATGCCAATGGGGGGAATTTGGGCCTTTGATGATAAAAGCCAGTGGGCATGAGCAGCAGCAAATCCCTTCTGGGACAGAGCAGCCAAAAAACAAGGAGGGATGAAGCAAAGCAGCACGGCGCCGAAACCAAACCTCGGTGAGGAAAAGGGTGGAAAATAGTTGAGCCCTCCTAAAGTTCAGTGTGAAATCCAATAATCCACAAGCAGGGCTGAGTTCCCCCACGCAGGGCTGGGGCTGTGAGCTGCCTGTCTGGGATTGCCAGCAGAGCGAGCAAAAGCAATTAACCTAACGAGCAGCGTGGCTCCTGTAGGAAGGATGCTGGGTGCGGAGCTCGGGGTTTTAAATCAATCTCGTGGTGGTGAAGGATGGAGAGATGAGCGCAGCCCGGAAAGGCGATGCTGCTTAATGAGCCCTCGAGATGTGCTTTTAAGCAGCGTCCTTCCAGATGGGATGAGCTGAGTGTTACATCGTGGGAAGGGGTCGGGATGGTTTGGGGGGGTTCCCACCCGTGGGGGATCTGTGCCAGTTCTCTCCATTGACTCCAGAGGGAGTCGGGATGGGCAGAGAGCGGAGGGTAGAACAAATTGGGTTGGAAAGGACCCTCAGAGGGCACCGGGTCTGACCCCAGGGGTGGGTTTGTGCCCCACATGGCACCGGGTCCGACCCCAGGGGTGGGTTTGT
>NW_011214543.1:23362-25245 GCF_000146605.3 Meleagris gallopavo
AGGAAAAAAAAAAAAATGATGGGAAAAAAAGGAGGGTGGAAATGAGGTGTTTGTTTATTGACGGCGCTTTGTTCTGCGGCGGCGCCGTGCTGCTGGGATGCGGTGGTGGAGGGGACGGAGAACGGAGCAGGAGGATTTGCAGCTGGGGGTGTCCGAAACGCTGAGGGTGAGCCGTCCCTGGGCTGTTCCAAATTGGATAACGGCAAAGGCAAAGGGCCAGGCTGTTCTGAGCCAGCGATGAGGCCAAAGCTCGCTGCTGTGCCCCCAGAAATCTGCTCCTGAGCCTGCAAAGCTTTGGCGGTGCTTCTTTGCGGAGAGGCAACTCCCAGCCCATCCAATCGCACCCCTTTGGTCGTGAGTCCCCCGGGTGAATTGCATCTGTGCACAGCCACGCAGTCTGTGCACGCACAGAGCCCTTGGCGCGCTGCTGTGCGAAGGTGTGCAAGGGCGTGCGAGGGTGTGCAGTGATGCGCAATGGTCTGCAAGGCCGCGCAAAGATGTGCAAGGGTGCATGATTTGCATGGGTGTGCAAAGGTCTGCAAGGGTGTGTGAGGGCAGACAACGGTGTGCAAAGGTGTGCAAAGATGTGCAAGGGTGTGCGGGGGTTTGCAAGGGTGTGCAACGATGTGCAAAGGTGTGCACGGGTGTGCAAGGGTGTGCGGGGGTTTGCAAGGGTGTGAAAGGATGTGCAAGGGTATGTAGGGGTTAGCAAGGATGTGCAAGGGTGTGCAAGGGTGTGCAAAGGTGTGCAAGGGTGTGCAGAGGTGTGCAAGGGTGTGCAAAGGTGTGTAGGGGGTTGCAAGGGTGTGCAAAGGTCTGCAAGGATGTGCAAGGGTGTGCAAGGGTGTGCAAAGGTGTGCACGGGTGTGCAAGGATGTGCAAAGGTGTGCACGGGTGTGCAAGGGTGTGTAGGGGTTTGCAAGGATGTGCAAGGATGTGCAAGGTTGTATAGGGGTTTGCAAGGATGTGCAAGGGTGTGCAAGGATGTGCAGGGATGTGCAAGGGTGTGCAGAGGTGTATAGGGGTTTGCAAGGGTGTGCAAAGGTGTGCAAGGGTGTGCAAGGGTGTATAGGGGTTTGCAAGGGTGTGCAAAGGTGTGCAAGGGTGTGCAAGGTTGCATCCAAAGGTCTGCAAGGACGTGCAAAGCTGTGCAAGGATGTGGGAATACGGTGCGAGGATGTGCAACCCCATGGCTCCCCATGTGGGGTGTGGGATGTGGGGTTGGGAATGGGATGGGGAACCGAGGATGTAGATTAAAGCATGTGGGATGCAGGATTTGGGATCGGGGATGTGGGGTGTGAGATGTGGGGTGTGAGATGTGGGGTGTGAGATGTGGGGTGCGAGAGGAAGGATGTGGGATGCAGGGGATGGGATACAGGCTGTGGGATATGGGATGCAGGATGTGGGATTTGGGTGTGGAGGGCAGCGTCTGGGATTCAGGATTTAGAATGAAGAATGAAGAACGCAAGATTTAGGATTTGGGATTCAGGATGCAGGGTGTAGGATTTGGGATTCGTGATGTAGGATGCAGGATGTAGGATGCAGGATATGGGATCTAAGATGTCAGATGCAGGATGTGGGACGTGGGATGCGGGATGTAGGATGCAGGATATGGGATGCAGGATGTGGGATGCAGGACGTGGGATGCAGGATGCAGGATATGGGATGCAGGATGCAGGACGTGGGATGCAGGATGTGGGATGCAGGATGCAGGATGTGGGATGCAGGACGTGGGATGCAAGACGTGGGATGCAGGATGTGGGATGCAGGACGTGGGATGCAGGATGTGGGATGCAGGATGCAGGACGTGGGATGCAAGACGTGGGATGCAGGATGCAGGACGTGGGATGCAGGACGTGGGATGCAAGACGTGGGATGCAGGA
>NW_011214543.1:26256-26840 GCF_000146605.3 Meleagris gallopavo
GAAAAGAAAAGGGAAAAGAAAAGGGAGAAGGGAAAAGGGAATGGAATGGATAAAAAATAATAGCATGAAATAATGTGAAATGCACGGAATAAAATGAGGTGAAATGGAAGAAAATGGAAAGAAGACAAAGAAAATATGAAATTAAACGAATAGTAAAATAGAATTAAAAAGAGGAAATGAAATGCTGGAATAAAGTGAAAAGGGAATAAAAATTAAAATTGAAATTAAAAAATAAAAATAAAAAATAACAGTAATAAAAATAAAGATAAACGAAATGAAATAGAAATAAACAAAATAAAATAAAAATAAAAGACAGAAAATAAAAATAAAAAATAAAAAGTAAAAAATTAAAAATAACAAATAAAAGAAAATAACGAAATAAAGGAACGAAATGAAATAAAATAAATGAAATCAAGCAGAAAATAAAAGGAAAAAAGACGTGAAAATCAGATGAAATAAAATTCAGAATGTAATAAAATGAAATCAATTGAAATCAGAAATTAAATTTGAAACTGATGACAGGAAATCAAGTAGGCTTAATTAATAAAGTAAATGAAAATGAGAATAATGAAAATGGGAAGGGG
>NW_011214543.1:28913-29079 GCF_000146605.3 Meleagris gallopavo
AAAAATGAAAAAAAAAGGGAAAAGGGGAAAAAAGGGAAATGAGACAAGAATTGCGGGGAAAAAAGGGAAAAAGGGAAAAAAAAGCCCCCCCCGCGCCCCGCTCCGAATGCAAAGAAGCCTTAAAAAAAAAATCACAGAAGGGAGGGTTTGGAGTTTTATTTGTTTT
>NW_011214543.1:41170-42215 GCF_000146605.3 Meleagris gallopavo
CCCCCCCCCAAACTACACACACACAGCTGGACACCCCAGACAGGGATCACCGCACATCTGGATCCCCTCACATGGTAGCACCCCACATCTGGGCACCCCCCACCCTTTATCAGCACTCCCACATCATCCCCCCACATCTGGGCACCCCAAATCTGGGCACCCCAACAATGCATTGCTCCGTATCTGGGCACCCACCCTATAATAGCACCTGACATCAGGGCACCCCAATAGGATGGCACCCCACAAAAGCATCACCCCAACTCTGGGCACCTCCCCCTTATAGTAATACCCCCAATAATCTGGGCATCCTCAACAGGATTGCATCCTACACCCGAGCATCCCAGCAAAGCACCACCCCACATCTGGGCACCCCAACAACTCCTTGCCCCATATCTGAGCACCCCCCCATAGTAGAACCTCACATCAGGGCACCCCAACAACTCCTCGCCCCATATCTGAGCACCCCCCCATAGTAGAACCTCACATCAGGGCACTCCAACAACTCCTCGCCCCATACCTGGGCACCCCCCATAGTAGAACCTCACATCAGGGCACCCCAACAACTCCTCGCCCCATATCTGAGCACCCCCCCATAGTAGAACCTCACATCAGGGCACCCCAACAACGCCTTGTCCCATACCTGGGCACCCCCCCATAGTAGAACCCCACATCTGGGCACCCCAACAACTCCTTGCCCCATACCTGGGCACCCCCCCCATAGTAACACCCCACATCTGGGCGCACCAGTAGGATGCCACCCCACATCCAGCTGTCCCAGCAGGGTGGTACCCCACATCTGTCTCCCCCCCACACAAACACACATCTCCTCCCTGTCTCCAGAGGGTCTCTCTCTGCTCCCGACCTTTGTGGGGACCTCCCCACTTTTATTTACCCGTATTTGGAACAAAAAAAGTCAAATAAAACAAAACGTCCCTTCCTTCCACGCGAGATGCTTTCCAGGCAGCGGAGGTGTTTGGATTCACCTCCCAGGGCCTCCCAGCATCTCCTGAAAGCCCTCAGCCCCATAGAAATAATAGGGGAGGGG
>NW_011214544.1:0-959 GCF_000146605.3 Meleagris gallopavo
GGGCAAATGGATCTGGATTTCCCAGACGGAGGTCGTACGGCTCCTTGCCTCCTCACGAAGCTTTCTCATTGTTCTTAGGCAGTGTTCTGTGCTACTGCCGTGCTGAGGCTTTTATGACAAATCCATTCTCTGTTTCCCAAAGGTGATGCTGAGACGCTCGCCTCACGATGACTTAAGCATACCTCACATTCCATATTAATTCTTCCTTTCGGTCAAAAGCAGACCAAATCCTTGAAACCGTGCCTGGGAATCCCACTGTTCTTAAGACAGCTCAGCTGTGGTGCCCGCGGTCAGAACGCCCCACGGCAGATCCTGGCACGGGTTGTGAGTGGAAGGACTGCCGACAAATCGCTCTGTGTCAGAACTGATATCGCAGTGGATATTTACAAGGCTCGGGAGCCCCGGATGGGATCTGAGAGTGGTGTGGCCAGATACGGAAGTTGTTACCGCTGTGTCTTTTTTTCTGGCAGTTGAATGTCTGTTTTGCCACGTTAGCAACTGTCAATCGTTCCTAGCCATCCTTGGCTTTGTTGCGCACACCTGTCCAGTTGATGCTAGCTTTTTCATCACCACCGATGCTAAGGGGGGAAAAAAAAAAGACAAAATCAATTTGATGATTACTTATTTATTTACTTACTTATTTGCAGATATTCTGAAGCAGTTAGCAGAGGTTTGCTGGGTGTAGAGAAGCTTTCCTTGGTTTTCTTCGTCTCCTTCCACGTGACGTAACCTTCTCCTCCCTCACCCCCCATCTAACTGCGTTCTCCTCTGCCCTCACGCCAAAGAGAGAACGGAGCGCCAGAAGCAGCTGCGGCGCGGCTCCGCGTCCACCTGGTCGTTGTTGCTGTTTCCGCGGTCTCCAATGCCCCTCTGTGGACAGTCGGTGGAATTGTGGCCGTATGCGTTTGATGCTCGGGCATGTGCGGTGCGGTGCCGACGAGGGGCATCCTGGCTTAGAA
>NW_011214545.1:0-1433 GCF_000146605.3 Meleagris gallopavo
GGAGAAGAAGGAAAGAAACCCGTGACCTTGCACTCCGGAGTTGGACACGTGGTGGGGACTGGCAGGGTTAACCTTGGGCAAGGGCCTGCTGCAAAGAACCCTGCAGCAGCTGTTGCTCTGAACACTGGTTTCAAAGGTCACGGGCTGCAGAACAAAGGAGAGAAGGAGGGGGACGATTAGCCATGAAGAATGCTGATGAAATTCAGAGGAGATAAGAAATTCAAAATCCTGTATTAGCTGTCTGCACCATGGAGTCTCGCAAGACCACTGTTTCTGTAATTTTCTGTAGAAGACCTTATAATATCCCACATCCTCAGGACGCCAGTAATATACTCAACGTCGGTTCCTCTTTTCTTTACTTATGTTCATGTGCAAGTATATCCAGAGATTAACAGCAAGCAGAAACTTCATAGCGTAGGAAAAATAAGCAACTTAAGATGGATCTGATTTACGATTTGTATGTAAAATAGGAGTGGATTTTTTTCCAAAACGAAGTGGCAAACCACTGTTCATTTGCCTTTCTTTCCTATTGTGTCAAAACGCAAGCAGAAAGTAATATCAGAATTCCACCAACAAGTTTAACCAGATTTACAGAAGATTTACAAACTCTTTTTTAATACCTTTTCATTCCGTATAGTTTTGAGCTGAAGATCTCTAAGAAACGTCAATTGACAATTAGGTGGCATGGATGTATGTATATATGTGTGTGTGTGTATATATGTGTGTGTACGTATATATGTATAGAAGTCACATCACTATTAAAAGACATCTAGACACTTTCTCCAAAAATGGGTATAGTTGCCCAATTATTTTCATGTACTAGCACTGCAGAATAACATGAGTTAGTGCCTGAATATGTTGGTATTTTTAAACAAAATTATCTGTAATTTCCATTGACAGCTATGTTTGATCTTCACTAAATTATATCAGTGTTTTCAGAAATACCCTATTCTTGAGCGCCTAAGAAATACGTAATATGTTACTACAAAGGAATCCTCAGATTTACGTAATTTTTTCATACTTGTAAAATATGATTATCAGATGAATATCTCTGATTTCTTTTCATCATGCTTTCAGTGGTACCTGTACCACTTTTGCCTTGATTTCTTTTACCTTATGTTTAATGATTGCCGTTTTGATGCTCAGGAATCAAGCAGCCATTCTTTTTCATTGTTTATTTCCTATTTCCCTTCAGTATGGTCGCTTGGGACAAGAAGGTATATATTTTAAATTGCACTGACATTTTCAGACCATTTCTCTTTCTGCATGGTCCCAGCACCTGGCATGTTGACGATAATCCTGAATATACATTGCTTCAAAGCTCTCTTCTAGAACTAATGGAATAGTTCCTTATGAGACACATTTCTGATCACAGTTCTGGCAATATTTTGTTCCACTCCTGCTTCCTGTGGTGGCATGAATAGCGCTGCATC
>NW_011214546.1:0-927 GCF_000146605.3 Meleagris gallopavo
TTGTTTTCTGCAAAAGGAATGGCAACGAATTCAGATTCAAGGAAAAGTAGACCTGGAGAGAAATGCTCCTCCCTCATTAAGTTGCTGACTGGGAATGTCTATAGGCATGTCACATGTTCCTCCCCAACTCTGAAGCATCATTTCTTGCTTGGCTGATGATGCCATCCTGCTTTTACTAACCAGATGCGTACTGCCAGCAGCCTCAGTGAAACTGATGAATGAAGCATAGCGGAAGTTGCCTCTGAAATGCTCTCCATGCAAAGACATGCAGGTGGTTGTGGGATAAGTTCAGGCAGAACTTACGGAGATCGTTCAGTCCCAAATGAGAGATAAGACCCACGTGCCTATGGATGTTTTCAAGCTCGATGGCATGGAAAAGCTGTTTGGAGCTAGACGAAATCCCCCAGTAAGCTGCACTGAGAACTACCTGTACGTTTCCTACACTCATCATGCGAATGCTCATGCGCTTTGACAACTCGATCAGCAACGTAGACAGTAGAATTGAGTGTGCCCTGAGTAAGTATGCTGATGACACTAGGCTGAGACTGATAGTGAAAAGAGAAGGGGGGAACAACTTTAAACCAAAAGAGGGGACATTTAAGTTTGATGATAGAAAGAAGTGTTTCACTCTGAGAATGGCGAGACGCTGGGCCGGGTTGCCAGTAGAGGGTGTGAGGTGATGAAAACAAGGAAGAGTAACTTCATGAGTTAGGCACTTCTCTGTCATGTGGATCCAGAATAGTAACATTTCTTGGTGTTCAAAAAGTACCTTGCCTGTTGCAGAGAGAAGGACATTTTGTACACTCACCATTCTTTTATCATTTCCTAATGACAATGAGCCACATAGACATATTCAGGGTGATGACGAGTAGAGGTGAGAGTCATGCTCCTCTCTTTTACGGGGCTCTTGAGAGGAATGTCCACAGC
>NW_011214547.1:0-531 GCF_000146605.3 Meleagris gallopavo
ATGTAATCAGTCGATGTCTCCACTGGAGAAAAAAACACATCCTCTTTGCGTTTAGAGAGCTAATCTTATGCTCCACTTCTTCTCTCCGTTTAACATCTGATACAACAATCTAAAGGAAAACTGAATATTACTAGCTGCTATTAGGTGATAAATGTCAGTTAACTACTGACAGTCAGAAAGTTAAAGCCAGATATCTGGTGAAGCATGAAATAACTACCAAAGTCTCTCTTTTCTAACATTGTATCAAGGCCCTCAGGCTTCCCTATTGTAGGCATATTTCTTACTTGACTACCCAGCAGTAATGAAAGACATGGTGTACCCTATGGGTTCTTTACTACTCTGTAAAGTATTCACATGCTTTGCCACCTCTTAGCACCACTGAAATTCTTTAGAGGTACACAAAGCACCTTCCCCAGTATAATTGCACCAAGTAGAGAAATACACCACTAATGTGGAATACCTTCATGTTCATGCATCTGATTCAGGTCTGCAAGTGCAATTTCTGGCTTGATCCAGAGTTTAATGGACAAA
>NW_011214548.1:0-1653 GCF_000146605.3 Meleagris gallopavo
AAAAACCCCCACTCGCAGGTAGTGCAGGAGGCTGAATTCGCAGTTGTCGGCATCGGAATCGCACTCCTTCGCTCTCACGCGTAGAAAGCGGCATTCGCGCTGAACCGCTCCGGAGACTTTGCCGTAGCTGGCCGAGAAATCGCGTTTCTCCCCAAATGCCGCTTTCAGCCGTCAGCAGCGGTCTGGTGTTTCTCGCTTGCCGAGAACCGGCCACTTCAGCCGGCTGCTTTTCTCCGACGAGTGAGCGGGCTCCTGTGCGCGCATCGGAAAGGAGCGGTTTGCACTTCGCCTTGGCTACATGCAGAATGCACTACGCCTTCCTCTGCATACTATGTCTCTGCCTTTATTTCGAGCCACAATTCATGCTAGTCAGGTTTTCCACTGCTACACATCTGCATTCAGAGAGGAAAAGAGTGGAAGGGAAAACCCTCACTAATAAGGCATTTGCAAGTTCGAGGAGCGACAGCTGTAGTGCTCTCAGGGAGAGCGTTTCAGAAAGTGAGGAGAGAGCCTTTCAGGGCTGCGGAGAAAAAAACCCCCACTCGCAGGTAGTGCAGGAGGCTGAATTCGCACTTGTCGGCATCGGAATCGCACTCCTTCGCTCTCACGCGTAGAAAGCGGCATTCGCGCTGAACCGCTCCGGAGACTTTGCCGTAGCTGGCCGAAAAATCGCGTTTCTCCCCGAACTCCGCTTTCAGCCGTCAGCAGCGGTCTCGTGTTTCTCGCTTGCCGAGAACGGGCCACTTCAGCCGGCTGCTTTTCTCCGACGAGTGAGCGGGCTCCTGTGCGCGCATCGGAAAGGAGCGCAGAATGCACTACGCCTACCTCTGAATACTATGTCTCTGCCTTTATTTCGAGCCACAATTCATGCTAGTCAGGCTTCAACTGCTACACATCTGCATTCAGACAGGAAAAGAGTGGAAGGGAAAACAAGCTCTAATAAGGCATTTGCAAGTTCGAGGAGCGACAGCTGTAGTGCTCTCAGGGTGTGCGTGACAGAAAGTGGGGAGAGATCCTTTCAGGACTGCGCAGAAAAAACCCCCCACTCGCAGTTAGTGCAGGACGCTGAATTCGCACTTGTCGGCATCGGAATCGCACTCCTTCGCTCTCACGCGTAGAAAGCGGCATTCGCGCTGAACCGCTCCGGAGACTTTGCCGTAGCTGGCCGAGAAATCGCGTTTCTCCCCGAACTCCGCTTTCAGCCGTCAGCAGCGGTCTCGTGTTTCTCGCTTGCCGAGAACGGGCCACTTCAGCCGGCTGCTTTTCTCCGACGAGTGAGCGGGCTCCTGTGCGCGCATCGGAAAGGAGCGGTTTGCACTTCGCCTTGGCTACATGCAGAATGCACTACGCCTACCTCTGAATACTATGTCTCTGCCTTTATTTCGAGTCCACAATTCATGCTAGTGAGGTTTTCTTAACTGTTAATAATTTCATCCTTTACCTTGTCTCCTTGGGGAGGCAGGGTATGGGCGAATTTAGTGGAAATTTTTAAACCAGCATGTTACTATTCTATTTTGGTCTTTGTTTAAGATTGGGTTTTGTTTTAAGATTCAGATTTGTTTAAGATTAAGGGATTTGCCCTGAGGCTTGATAGCTATGAGTGGCAGGGAGTGTAGGATGGTATGGGCAGTTACCTAGGGCAGTGAGCACCCC
>NW_011214549.1:0-894 GCF_000146605.3 Meleagris gallopavo
TGGGGAGGCGGTACATTTAAGCACTGGGAGAAGCATTTGGCAGAAGCCACCTGGTTAGTCAATACCAGAGGATCTATCAGTCGTGATGGTCCAACCCAGTCCAGCTCCCTACATACCGTAGAGGGAGATAAAGTCCCTGTTGTACATGTAAAGAACATATTGGGAAAGGCAGTTTGGGTTCTTCCAGCTTCTGGAAAGGGCAAACCTCTCCGTGGTACTGTTTTTGCCCAGGGACCAGGGATCCACTTGGTGGGTAATGCCAAAAAACGGGGATGTTCAATGTGTACCACAAGGAAACTTGATGCTGGGGGAGTGCAGTCGGTAATTCTATGTATATGTATATAGACGTGTGTGTAATGCATTTTAATCATTTTTTGTTTATTCGCATATATGTATATATATTAAGCATGATGTAGTGATGTAGAATAAGGGGTGGAATGTCATGGTTTTATGTTTTTTTTGGTTTCTCAGTCTTCCGCATCAAAACATCATGTAGTGTACTGGGAGTTAAAGTGTTAATGCTCCAATTCCAAGTACCTATCCCTATACATTACAGAAGTCATGGGATCTGGCCCTTCCAGGTGGGGCGGTCTCTTACTGTCTGGCAGTGGGTGCTGGAGGGTGCTTTCCTAGCCGTTCCAAGCTTTTCAGGTTTGACTTGGTCTCGGGAACTCTCTCTCTCCTATCTTATTTGATTTATTAGTCTCAATTTCAATCAGATTGTATTATATTGTGTTATCTTGCATTCCGGTAATCATAGTAAAATAAGTTTTCCTCTGTAGATTGTTGCTGCTGTTTTTTTTTTCCTCCCTTCCTTCCTTCCCATTTGGTGGGGTGGGGGGAGGGCAGGGGCCTACTGCCCCCCGTCACGGGTGTAAATTGATCTAGTTAACT
>NW_011214550.1:0-766 GCF_000146605.3 Meleagris gallopavo
AGCGTTCCAGGGGCACCACCAGCGGCCCCATCCCCTCCCCCTCCACAACTGAGCCGTCCTGCAAAGTCAGCATTGCAGTGGGGTGGGACGTTGTCTGGCTGCTCTACTTATTGTGGATGGGAATTGTAGGAATAGTGTCGTTTCTGTTACTCCTTGTTTTTTCTGATACATAATTAAAAGCTTTGTGTTCCTTTTGCTGTGTCCCTCTGTCTGCAGTCATTTGTGCTGTGTCAAAGCTCCCCAGCTCCCCACGCCCACCTCCGGGGCAGGATGGGGGCACCACAGATGGCCCATGGTGTCCCTCAGCTGCCACCACCAGCCCCAGACCTCCTCTGTGCCTGCAGTTCTTGTGCAGCGGGATGCAGAGGGCGTTCCCAGCTCGCCTGCGCTGCCCAGAGCCGTGAATTGCCGTGGGGATGGGCAGCAGCAGGGCACGGGCAGATGGAGGGGAATCGCCCTGGCTCACTGCGGCCAGAAGAGACTCCAGCAGGGGCAGTTCCCACGGAGGGGTGAAGCAGGGCCAGCAGGGCCTGCTGTGCAGGTGTGCAGATTGGCATAAAGATACCTCCCGTGCCAGGGCTCTTCTGCCCCCACATTGTTTGCAGCAGCATTTGGCAATTCCCCCCCAGTAATGTTTATAATAGTTAGCTCAAAACTTCCAGACTGTTTTTAAATACTGTTTTTAATTCAACCACAACCTTGCAGCCAGTGCTGAGAATTTTTATCACTGGACTGTGAGCTACTCCTGGCAGTGAATTCTCTCTCT
>NW_011214551.1:0-937 GCF_000146605.3 Meleagris gallopavo
GCTGCCTGGCATCATGGAAAGGATGAGGGGAGTGTGAGAATTGGCTTGCACAAGTAGTTAGTACATGCAGAGATTTTCCCACAGTACTGGGTGGTGGAGTTTCCCTTATGAGCCTAGATCTTCAGAGGTGGGTGAGTGCATTTTTCTTTGTAACACCTTTCTATGGCAATAGCTCCCTTGTTGTTACATCTCCTGCAATAGCATTCTATTGCATTGGTCTTTCTGATTGTTATACATCCCATGGTAGGGGTTTGAGGGGAGGGTAACTTTAAGATCCCTTCCAACAAAACCATGCTGTGATTCTTTGACTGCTGGGTGGTGTTAAAATAAACACCGTAACAGCAGACAACCTTTTAGAACAGGCTGTCACATCTAGGAACCAGAGTCAGTAGAGAGATAAGCAGGCAGGACCTCTGGGAAAGTAGGATATATGCATGGTTGATGCTTGTTCCCTGCACACCCTGGTGATCCTCAACCAATAAAAAAGAATACCAGCCTTGAACTCTCCCCGCTCGAGTTCCTAAGGAAGGAGGACACAGTGGAAGAAGGATATTTTTACAGAGCCGAGCTGTGGCTGATTCTGAACGCACAGGGACCCACAGGTGGACCCAGGTGTGCCCCACAGATGGAGGTTATATCTAGCTTCCCGCAAGGGAAAATGAGGGAGAAGTTTACAAGGATGTTTTGCATAGAGAATATAGGAACTTCTCTGGCTGTGTACCAAAAGGGAAGATGGAGGTAGTGTGTATGGGGCAAGGCAAACGTCCCAAACACCAGGGGATGTGCAGAGGTGACAGGAGTGGGCTATGAGGAGGCTGCCAGGAGGAAATTTCCTGCTCTGTAAGTGACTACTACAGTTATGGGGATGTGTGTGAGGTGGAGAGTCCCCTGCTAGGTGCTCAGTAAAGTGTACACAGCTATACACAGCTACTGTAAA
>NW_011214552.1:0-886 GCF_000146605.3 Meleagris gallopavo
GGGGCTCCCATTGACTTGGATGCAGGAGAGGCGTGCATCCTGTGCAGGTTTCTTTTCCATAGCTGCTGATATGTAAGTGGGAAGTGCTGGAGGCTCCCTGGAGGGATGAGAGGCCTTAGGGAAGAATCTGGATAGATCAGAGCATTAGGCAATCAGCAGTGGCATGGAGTTCAGCAGAGGAAACTGCCAGGCACTGTGCCAGCAATGGAATGAGGACAGAGATGCAGATTAGGAGACAAGTGTCTGGAGAGCAGTACTAGGACAGGGTGTAGAGGTGCTGGTGATAGCAAGTTTAACATGAGCCCTGGCAGCCAGGAGGAGGGGACAAAGCTGCTAAGAGGACTAAGTGTGTGCTTGGGGAGAGGCTGAGGGCACTTGCATTGCCTAGTCCAGAGAAGCAAAGGCCAGGAGATGGCCTCTTTGCTCTCTGCAAGTCCCTGAAGAGGGAAGTGCAGAGGAAGGTGCTGTGTTTACCTGGGAGCCAATGACAGGACGCTCAGGAATGGCACAGAGCTGCATCAGGGGAGGTTCAGACCAGTCCGTGGAAAACATTTCTTTACTGTTAGTGTGGCCAGCTGCTGACACACGCTGCTTAGGGTGGTGGTTGATTCCCCACCAGAAAAATGAAAGCCATACAGAGCTTACACAGACAAATGGAGGTGATTGCTCTTGAGGAAGGACCTTGCACAGAGAAATGCCCTTTTGGTGCATGTTGCCAACCTCTCACTCGGCCATGTAGACCAATAGTAGAATGGAGGTTGGAGATCTTCCTGCTCTGGATTGGTTCCTTTTGTTGTCTCTTGGTGGGCTGTTTTCTCCAATCTTCAGGCCTGTAAGATCTGCCAATGCTTGCAGAGTCTCAATTTAGTCTGTCTTTCTTCCTTAT
>NW_011214553.1:0-1053 GCF_000146605.3 Meleagris gallopavo
TTAGACTGCACTGAGTGCAGTAATTTATTGTTGGTGCAATCTAGAACTTTGAGAACCTTTAGCAATGATTTCTCTTTGCCTAACCTGAAACCCACAAAAGATTCCTCCTGAAGATGAATTTTCTTCCAAAAGTACAATTGCCTGCAGAAGCTGAAGAGCAGATCTGGAGTGCAACAGTCAATATTTAATTTCCAGGAAGCTTTAAAGCAAGCTCTTGACATTTCCTGCCACCTGAACTCACGTGTATTCAAGAATAACTGATGTCAAAATGGTCAGTAAGGCTGAAAAATGCATGTTGTAACATGGCTGCATTACGACTGCCTATGCTCTCTCTATTCTGTCTCTAGAGAGAAATAAGAAGAGCTACATAAGAGAAAATCTACCGTATTCGACTCTGTTTATTGGGATTTTCTTTTTTTTTTTTTTTTTTTTTTGTATGTTGTTATTTTTGACATGTATCTGATGCATAATCTTTGGGGAAATGATAATTGTTGATTGAATTGGTTTTTGTTCCTTTTAAATTTACGATTAGGTTTTGATGTCAACAAGGAAATGAGTAATAGTAACTGAAACTGCTGTTGACCAACTCTTTTTCTCCTGCCAGTTATGGAGGAAACTAAATGTAAAGTCAACTAGTAATAATAACAAAAAAAAAAAAAGAAAAAGAAAGAAAAAAAAGTAGAGATTTTGGCAATGTTTGTCCCTCACAAAAGGAATGCTCAGTTATTTGAAGCTACCTGAGAAATCCACTCTCTTACTCTACACGTTGTTAAGCACGCCTCGAAGGACAGTTGAACAATTTTATGTAGGAGGGTGTAAAAGTGGAAAGTGCAGATGATTTTGTCACAGGTATTTTTAGTAGCTACAATGGAATCAAGCAGTGTATGTTTATCACAAGAAAAGGACGGAGAAGTCTGGCAGGAAACAAATCCCTTTGCATTCAGGCTTGTCCCTGGGTACCAGAGGGGCCGCAAGCAGCTGAGTGCAGACTCTGAATGATGCCCAGTTCGGGGTTATCAGCCCAGTCACGTTCAATATATGAACTGCTGTGAT
>NW_011214554.1:0-9272 GCF_000146605.3 Meleagris gallopavo
TGGTTAGATAGCAAGATCCAGACCCTTCTCTAAGTCACTGGGAATGATCTTGAAGCTAGCCAAGAAGAAAAGCATTAGGGGCTAAATTCTAAAGTTTCCTTTTTTGCTTTTTTTTTTTTTTTTTAATATATATATTTTTGTCATTGTTATTCTCATAGATTTGGCTTTCCTCCATATGACAATGCTATAAAAATTGTATAGCCATTTGGATACAAGATCCTAAACTGTTGCCATTAAAGTTGAGGAGTCAGAGCTCATTTCTGTGAGGAAACACCATTGTAGGCAATTGAAGATACATGAAGTTATGAGACTGATTTGAATGGTGTACAATTAACTAAAAATGGCACTTCCAACACCATTACAATTTGAGCCTTCTAATGTTTGCCTTTGGTTTTGAGTCTCCTCTCCTTTTGATTTTCTTTTCCTATGTAGTCCCAAGGACTACACACTTACTTGTTTAAAAATATGATCATCATTTAATACCATGACTACAAGAGCTAGGATTTAAGTGAAAGAACAAATCTACTAGGCTCAATAAAAATCACTGAGATTAGACAATATTGTGGTATCCTACTATATTTTCCCAGGGAATAGTTGAGATGTTAGAAGTGAAACTGAATCAGAAAATTTCATTAACATTTTTGATTCCAATTGTATTGCTACTCTCTGAACTACAAGCAATGAAAATACATTAGATTCCTTTAAACAAGACAAGTGAAACAATTTTTTTAAAGATTAATTATTCCAATAACATTTTCATTGAAGCTGAGAATGCTAGATTGGACAGCTGAGGTATAGTCACGTTCCCAAATTTTCAGTTACTTCAGATGCTTTACAAGCAATGAAATCCCAAGGACAGAAAACATGACCTGAAAACTGAATTACCTTCTGACTTCAATGAGAGTTTGTCCCTCACTCCCCTCCCTAACAAAATAAAAGGATGTTCAGGTTGGCTGTGCTTCAGTGCAGGAGGAGAGGCAATCTCCATGGTTTACTGCTTAAATGCCAAGGACTTTGCACATGAGGAGAGGGTAGAAGAGAAGAAGGTACAGTAGCTCCCTCCACTGCAGATCCTACAGGGTTCTATCAGAAATTTATCTGCTGTACTTGTTCAACGAAAAGAACAAAGGATGTAGGTCTCAGACTAGGACTTGAGTACAAAATGTTTGCTGTCACATGAAGAGAATGTTTACTGCCTGTTGTTACCTGGCAACACTAAATTTCTAATATCCTGGTCTTGTTTTTTTTCTTTCCATTACAAAATGCTCACATTTCTTATTATCATGGTCCCCAGACATCAGGATGTGCAGTAAGAGGAGGAGAATTCATAAAATTTATATCACAGTGCAACTGTTGCTGGTATATCAAGAGCCAGCTACAGTATTCGTAATAGAATGTATGCGTATTTTGATATTTGTAAAGTAGTAGATGCTCCACTTCAGAACAAAGTTTTGCATCCTCCAAGACATTTGCATTTCTAGAACAGAACCTTGCAATCCACGCATTTTCTGACAACATATTACAGATCAGTTTTCAAACCTTTGTTCTTAGAATCCCATGTCTGTATGAAGTAAGTGGTGAAATGAAGAATTTTTAATGTAAACCATATTTCCCTTTAAAAAAAAAGAGCTGAAGTAGTAGCTAACTTTCCTTTTGATCTAGCGGTCTCACAGTATGCTCATAAGAAGTCCAAATACAGATTTACCTCAATTGCTGAAAAAACATGTTGGTTTGCACTGTCTTTTTTGTGCAAAACTTTGCACCTATATACTCTCCCTGCTGGCTCAAAGCTGTCAAGATATGGAGCTAATTACTGCTCAGTTTCTTATTCACCCATACTCAGTGTCTGAACTTTGCTCACATCCATACTGGATGCGACTGTAACATGCACAAGGCTGTGTAGAGGATAATAAGGGCATAATGATTTGCCTGCAGTTAACCAGAGACTTGGAGAGAGGCAGAAGGTGAAAAGCTGCCTTGGGAGAGAAGACCCCGGGGATTAGAAGTATGAGGCTTGCCAATGTGAGCCAATAGGCATGTAAGCCACTAGGAAGACTAAAGATCTGTCACCAAATTATAAACATGCTAATTGGCTAATAGGGTTAAAGCAGAACCACAGCAAGGGAAATTGCAGAACACTTGTGCAATGCCTAAGGCTCATCTTTTTTTGAGACAGTCCTGATCTGTTCCTCTGCGTTCTCCAACATGAGCATAATATATGGCTTCCACAGAGTGAGCAACAGTTTTAAAAAACTTTTTAAAAAATCTCAATAATGGGGATAAGAGCTGCAGGTTTCTAGCCAAAGTACTGTATAGAGAAAAAGCTAAGGAAAGAGTGTTTAAAACATTGTTTGACAACAGCACCAGCTGTGGAAAACAAAAGAAAAAAGGTAAAATGAAACCAGGTGATTCATTCCACTAACCAATTTTGTGGGAGAGTGGAAGGATGACTCAGATAATGAATGTAGCCTCAAATTCTGAGATTAAGATGCTAACAGTTCCTGTAGTAGTTATCATGAAGGTTGAATAGCAAAGAATAAATGACAGCTTGTCCTCTTTTTTCTTCAATGAGACAAAAACTACCCCAAACACTCAAATACTCCTTCTAAAACAGTGAATTTTTTCACTAAGTGAAGTATGTAAAGATTATGATTGGTAGGAGATAAATATCTTGTGTTGTGGCTGTACTGTTGCTTCTAAGTAAAGTTCTGCAGAGTTAAATCTTGAGGGAAGATGGGTTTCTTCTTTTGAGGTAAATGTTTCTCTTCATATTTTGTGGTCAACAATAAACAAAAAAAGTGGCTATTTTGCTGTAAAAGGGAGTCTGACTATACATTTTATATTTATTAATGTTTATTACTTTTAGAAATATTTTTAATTGAGAACTGCAGGAAAAAATAAAGTGTGTGGAAAAACTGTGATCATTTATATTCCCCAAAACTTCAGTGAATCTCAAGTTTTTGCCTGCCTGCTGATTGTAATATTCTAGTTATGGAGGCAAATTTTGTCTTTGAGGAAGTCCTTAGCAACAGAATTTGTGTCATGTAAGTGTCATGCAGTTGTTTTCTGATTATTCAGTTTGTGTTTGATAACCAAATTAATAAAATAACAAGCACTGCTATCAAAACTGAATGCATGTAAACTGGGCTTGAATTTGTGCTCCTATGATCACGTTCCCTAGTAGACCATCTATATCTATCCATCTATCTATCTGTATATCTATCTATCTATCTATCTATCTATCTACTTACCTACCTACCTATCTACCTACCTATCTGTGGATTGGATATTGAATATTTTTAAGTGAATGAATTACACAGTAGAAACAGAGACCAAACATTTTAGAGGACAAGGTAGTATGTAAAGGTACTGGTCTTAGCTACGCTGACTTTACATTAGAGCAGTTCTATTCACTTGACAGAAATGACTTTGATTTCCACTTCACTTTTTTGCCAAATACCATTTTCATGATACAAGTACAGGCCCATACTCTTCGCGGTAGATGATGTACTCTCCTGAAAAGGTAACTGTCCTGCTCGGTGTGCTAAATAGGTGAGAGTAAACCAGTTCCACAGTTTCTCCATGGAGAGTGACTGCAAGGATGACGTCCATACAAGAGCAGCTGTTTAGTGTGCTGAGAAGAAAGCGTTCACATTTGAAGGACATTTAGCTGCGCTGACACTCCCCAGTTCCTCTTCCTACACCACCAGAAGTTCCTTGCAAAGATCCTTCTCTCAAAACCAATGAGAGAAAAGTTTAGCCCAAGAATGCCCTGGGAAGTTACATTGCTCTTGGTGAGAACTGCAGCCCTGAAGGCCACAAAGGTGCCCACACACCTCTTCACAGTGCTTGCAGCCTGCTCAAGGCTGCATGAAGCCTCATGGCCCAGCGACAGCCAAGCAGAAACCCCTGATCACTGCTGCTGTTCTTGCTGCTAGTGAGTTTTTGCCATGGGAACAGACTGTCCACAAGCCCAGGGTGGGGCTTCCAGCATAGTCAAGGGGCTGATCTGTGCTGCAGACTGTACTGGAAATGGTGGGTTAAATGACACTAATTGGATGGTGCTAGCAAAGCTCAGCTCAGCAGGGGTGGATTGGCTGCCCTCAGGATCTCAGCTTTTTGGCACCTAACATTTCACACCCAGGTGTGTTTTCCATTTCCTCAATAAAGCTGTTGGAAAAAATATATGCTTCAGGCAGTGCTACACCCAATGCTACTCTTGCTTAGTGCAAAAAGTGCCTTTTCTATGGATGTTGCAGCCAGTGCACTGGGCCCTCAAAGCAGGTAAGGTCAGAGAGCTCCCAGAACAGAGGCGTAGTAGCTTTTTGCTGGCTCCAGAGTGGCAGAGCAGCAGCCTTTGGCTGGCTGCTGCTCTCAGAGATAGTGCTTTCAGGCATGGTATCCAGAATTTACATCTGTGTTTTCTAGGGAAGGCCAAAATCATTCTACATTTTCTTAAAAAATGATTGCTACATAACAACTTTGCTCAAAGCTTTGAGATTCAAATAAAAATTTCCTAAATATTTATGGTACCCACACTTGATAAGACTGTCAGCAATTGTGAAAGCTGAATATGAAGGGTGATGTTTTTTTTTTTTTCACCTTAGATGGTTGGATTTCAATTTCTTTTGCAATCTGGAAGAAAAAAAAATCCCAATTCATGAAATAGTATGAATGAAATGTGACTGCTTTACAGTTTTTGTTCCATGTAAAACCAATAAAAAGACTGATTCAGATTTCTGGCAGACTCAGATCAGCCAAGATATTAAAAAGTTTGGATTCTATACAGCATTTAAAGGAACTTTATAAAATTTTAGGGGGATAGAGCTACTTCCTGGTTGTTTAGGATCCATAACTTTTAAGCCCTTGATTTATCCTACTCCAAAATTTTGCTATGAAATTTTCCCAAATCTGTGTTTAACCTAATATATCCTATACTCATTGAAAAAGGACCAGGAATTTTATTTTTTATCAATATTTTGTAGATTTTATTATCAGTGTTCCGTGAAAAAGCATGAGTATTAAAAACTGCTTCAAGTATGCCTGGGCAATGAAATGCTCCCCACTTTCCAACTTCCTACCCTAAAAAAAACCCAAACTTAAAAGAAAACAAAACCTCCCAAAATAAGAGAGAAAGTGAGAGTTGTGGGTGGTTTTTTTTGTTTTTTTTTTTGTTTTTAATTATTATTGACACATAATCATGTCTTCCAACGGTTGCTTGTATTACTTGTACCATGCATCAACTAACAGCAGCTAAGGCTAGCATCCAGATGTCACAACTTATACTTACAGGCATGTTTCTAGATTTTGGCTACTGAAATTTTTATTATTCTCTTAAATTTAATATGGAATATCACATAACATCATAACACAATGTGAGGGTTGATGTGGAACAGCCACCATGTTTTCTTCATCAGTTGTCCTGTCTTTTCAGCCTTTCTCATTTACAAAAAGCAAGAAATGCTGCCACATGCCACCACTTCATAATCTAGCACTTAAGAGCACATTGTTTTAGCAGGCAGTTTCAAACAGGCAACTTCAAGGCAGATCTTCAAGACTGAAAATACACACAAATAGCACTGTAGCATCTAGGAACTTAAGCCACAACAATACAATGTTGTCAGTTTTTTTTTTCTTGTAAAAAAACCTACAGAGTTGCTGACCTCGTCCATATCTGCAGTTTATGCTCCTGCTCATGGTAAGCTTTATTTATCTGGTTCTTTATATGCCCTACATGTACCATTTCTGGTAGAAGTTATTCATACTTACTACTCTCTTTCACAGTTCCTTCAAATGTAGTCTCTTTGTTCGTACACTTCATTAAAAGGAAGAAAACATTTACAAGTACACTGCTAGCTTGTAAAGATAACCACAATGCAAACCTCTACATTTTAAAGGCATTACATCACTTCTGCACATGCTTGGAAAGAGTCTTAATGCTCTTGATAATGATTAAGATCAGACTCAAGCTAAGGATGAGCTCCTACAAGTTATTAATTAAAAAAGCTTCAATCTCTTCTGATAGTGCTTAAGGTGAAGTGTGGTTTGAGGCATTAAACAGAATCTTCAAAAGAGTCCAAGAAAGATATAGATGTTTTCATTGAGAAGTAATCCGAGTATTTCCCTTCCAGTGAAGGGAAGGCCTACACTAAAGCCTCTAGCTGTAAAGTAACTGGATGGAAGTACCACAGGCCACTTCCATGGGAATATAAACTCAGATGCTTATGAAGTCCCATCTACTCTAGGTCTTAGATTTTAGAGATGCCAAACAGCATCCTACACTTAGGCTGGTAAGGCAGTGATAAACTACAAAGCTGTTTTCATAGAGGTTTTCTGGACCAGTCCCTCAAAAGGATGATTCTGAGGCTCCTGAAAAGTTGGAAGGTCTTTCAGACTGAATGGGCTTTCATTCCAGATCCAAGGCAGGGTCTGGTATAAACTGAGAGATGCTGTTCAGCATGACTCTGTTATACCACATCTTCCCTCCTGTATCTACAAAAGTGCTCAGAGACGACAGAAGCATAATGTCCCACTGCCAGAAAATGGGATTTCCTCCTACTGGTGGGGCCTCTTCCCAAAGAGAATTTATTTCACAATCCCATGTTATGGTAGTGCCCAGAGGGAGAACGAGGAACACCACAAGAACCAGGTTGTGGTTCACTGCTCTCTGAAATGATACATCTCTGCTTCAGAAACTGAAGAATCTCAGCTTAGGCAGTGCATTCACAAGGTACACAGGTTTACATGGGTTTTGCATGCATGTTTAAATACACTAAAAATGGTAAGTAAAAACATATGCATTGACATAGTACACACCCTTGATTTATGTACGGTTGGGTCACATTTTAACTGCTTTAAATAGCAAACATATATAACCTCTCACAATAGTTATTTACTACTGCATGCTTAAAATAAATTGTGAAATGTCAGTGACAACTGTCATGTTGTCTTTCACTAAACATGAAAAGTTTGAGCAACAGTGGAAACAAAAATACTGCATTGATATGGCATCAAAGTTTATCAGTTTAAAGCTACTACTTCATGTATTTTAAAAATCCCCTTTGGAACACATCTACCTATTACTATAATTCGTCACCTTATACTCTATACTACAATATAATGTTTAAAATACAGTTAACTCTAACCAGTCAATGACTTTTTAATAATGTATTGTACAAATATACAGCTATTTATACCAGATACAAGTAAGGCTATTAACATAACAGCAAGATACATAGACAGAATTATAATCCCCAATATATGGAATGAGCTTTTCTCTGAGTCAGCCAAAATCAGGCTCATTTTTTATCAGCAGCGTTTAGTGAATGCTGAAGTTTTACTTATTTTGTGAACATTTAGTGAATGTAACAGGTTTTACTGATGTCCTGAAGGATCAAGGAGTGTCCAATACAGCTTCACAATGTAATGCCATCGTGGTCACAATGTCAATAGATGTGCATGGTCTCTGAACTGGCTGTTGAGTAGCATGAAAAGTTTTTTTTGGATCAGATGCCTTACTGAAAGACACAAAGCAAATGACTGTTGATGATGAAGTCCTTAAATAGTTGTTTAGTGTTTCCCCCTAAAATGTAAGTGCACGAATAGTTAAACTACACTTGTAGTTTAATTCTAAGCCACAGAAAGGTCCTTGTCTTGAGGAATATTTCACTTACAGAAGCTTCCATTGTAAAATGAAGATTCATGTTTCCCAATGACACGTGAGGGAATGCTCATCTGTGGGAAATCATCCTTTGGCTTCTGAGTGTTGCTGCTGCTGGATTTACTTCGGCTGTGATCTGGTGTGGGCTGGATGGGCAAAGATCTGGCAGCCCTGGATCTCACCAGGCAGCCACAAACAAGGCGAAAGAAAGCTCGACGCATCTCCTTACTAGCCAAAGTATAGATGATAGGATTCATTGCAGAATTGATGACAGCCAGAGCTATAAACCAGTTGGCTTTGAACAGGACAGAGCACTCCTTGACTTGGCAGGCCACATCAATAAGGAACAGAATGAACAGTGGTGACCAACAAGCAATGAAGACACTAACAACGATCACAACAGTCCTAAGGAGTGCCATGGACCGCTCTGAGTTGTTGTGGTTAGTGACATTACGGCTGCTGGACTTTACCAGGATGTAGATGCGTGCATAAAGGATAACAATGGCTACCAGAATGGCTATGAAGATACTAATGCAGAATACAACATACTTCTTGGAGTAAAGAGGCAAAATTGTTGAGCAATCTGGCAAGTTGTTTATACAGTTCCAGCCAAGGATGGGCAAAGCTCCCAAGGAGATTGAAATAAGCCAGCAGGTTCCAATGAGAAGGAACACTCTGTATTTTTTATTTGCATCATAAGGCCTCATCTTAATCATTGTCAAGTGTCGTTCAATAGCTATTGCTAATAAGCTGAAGGTGGAGGCTCCTAATGCAACGAACATA
This sequence comes from Meleagris gallopavo, assembly GCF_000146605.3. Lineage (NCBI taxonomy): Eukaryota > Metazoa > Chordata > Aves > Galliformes > Phasianidae > Meleagris > Meleagris gallopavo. The sequence goes on from NW_011214554.1 coordinate 8,444, forward strand.
CTGCCTTCCCTAATAAACCAAATTGTGGAGGACAAGCTCAGAGTTTTCTTCCCAGACATAAGAATGTTTACTTTGTAAACAATCCCAGCTAAAAGATCACAGAGAGCTAGATTGCCAATGAAAAAGTACATGCGGTTGTGAAATTTATTGTTTTTCCAAATGGCAATCAACACCATCAGATTTTCCAGGACTATGAAACTACATAGGATCAGAAAGGCAACAGTGGTAAGGTCTATGTTATCAGTTGCCTTTTCCCTCAGAATAAGCTTTCCTGTGTAATTATAATGCAGTACAATCAGAGAGTCCATTTCTTCACTTCCTTCAGTACCAACAACAGCAGCAGGTATCACAGTAACTGTTGACATAGTTTATTAGCTGCTGTTGGATGTTTCTTCTTTAAATGTCACGAGAATTTAGTTCCATTAATTTTCCACAAGAGGGAGATCAAGCCACAATCCTCCAAGTGCTCCTCTGGGCAGGCAGTGGATATTCCCAGATCCAGCGAGTCTCTCATGTTAATTTGGGAAAGCAGCTAAGAAATCAGGTTCTGAAAATAAGAACAAATGCAAAATAAGTCTCACTGTCATCACACATCATCCATATAGCCTGTTCGACTGCTCAAGTTGTAATACAGGCCCTGGATCCAAGAGGGATGATGGCTATGGCGGAGTCCTGAGGTCACACATTTATTCAAGCTGGTGGTAAGGAAGCCATAGGTCTTGCTCCTCATGGGTGCAATTCTACTATGGAAATATGATACCAATGTGGAGAACTGTTGGTAAGTGCTTTCTCCTGCAAATGTTCCAAGTCAAAAAAAAAAAAAAAAAAA
>NW_011214555.1:0-1686 GCF_000146605.3 Meleagris gallopavo
ACGTTGGATGTCAGTGGGAAATTCTTTACAGAGGGAGTGGTGAGGTACTGGAACAGGCTGCCCAGAGAGGTTGTGGATGCCCCATCCCTAAAGGCATTCAAGGCCAGATTGGATGGGGCCCTGGGCAGCCTGGTCTAGTATGAAATGGGAGGTTGGTGGCCCTGCCTGTGGCAGGGGGGTTGGAGATTCATGATGCTTGAGGTCCCTTCCCACCCTGGCCATTCTGTGATTTTGTGATTCTGTGTGCAAACACAGGAATTTTGGGTTTTTTGACCACGGGGCAACATACTCGGCACCTGGCATGATGGCTGCAGATGGAAGTAGCCTGTCTCTGAGGGGTAAGAAGATCGTAGCCAAGGAACTGGCAGGACTCATTGAAAGGTCTTTAGGTATGAAGGGGGAAGGGGACAAAATCAGGGCCACTGGGGTTGAGTAGGTCGCTCATACCAAACTTGGTGGGTGCTGATGGTGAAGTACAAAGGGATAGACTGGGGCAGGGGGGTGCTGGGGATTCTGCTGTTCTAGGGGATCCTAGATCCTCTATAAAGGCAGTGAGATGGAAAGCCCAGCTGAAGTGCCTTTATACGAATGCACACAGCCTGGGAAATAAGCAGGATGAGTTGGAAACTGTGATGCGCTTGGAAAGTTATGACCTTGTTGCTGTCACAGAAACATGGTGGGATGACTCCCATAACTGGAATACCACCATTGAGGGGTATCGGCTCTTTAGAAATGATAGGTGAGGTAGGAAGGGTGGGGGAGTTGCCCTCTATGTCAAAAGGTGGATAGACTATGAGGCGCTCCCTCTAAGAAACAGTTTTTAGGCATACTTTTTCCTTCCTAATAGAATTACAACTATTTGCCCACATATGGTAATATATAGAAATCTTCCCAACTGTTATCTGTGCCATTTTTCAGGGGTGTGAGTATGGTCTTCATTTGTCCTGACAACACCCTGGCCATATCAGCCACTCTCATGAGAGCTGATGGTTGATAGCCCATAAAATATAAATGGTGTGTGAGGGTAAAACAAGCAAGGTCCCAAGTCAACCGTGCCATACTGAGGATCAGGCTAGAATACTTATTTTCTTTCTTGCTCATATGTATATTTTCAAATGAGTACATTCAAGATAAGAAGTATGGGCATTGGGAAGACAAGGATCATCCATAAATTGATAAAGCAATAGTCTTCGGTTTTCTCAGTTATTACTTCCTACCACCTTGTGCTTGGCTAGTGAAAATGTTTTGATCATAAGAGTTGAACATAAAAAAGAATATTTTGCATTTGTGGCTCACTGTGATCTTCCCAAGTTGAAATTATTTCAAATTTTCAGCTTTCTATTTCCAGTCAACTGAAAAAAAGATGCTCTGGGGCCCTTCAGTCCCAATCTAGTCTGCAAACAGCACATGCAGAGGGGAAGAAATGACTTCCAGTCCAAAGAACCTCTAATCTGACTGCTTTCTATTTCCTACCACTCCTATATATATTTAATGAAAAAACTACAACGACAACAACAACAGAAAACAACAAAAACAAAAACTAAAACAAACAAAAAAAACATGATGACATGCATATGAAATGAGAGAGGCATGTAAACAGAAACTAAGGAAATGGAAATTCTTGAAATATCAGAAAAGCCATCTCCCAAATGCCTTTCCTAACTGTACAAAATCTGTAGAAAAAAA
>NW_011214556.1:0-1650 GCF_000146605.3 Meleagris gallopavo
TTAAACAGTACCTTAGCAGTCCTTTTAAGCTATCTACTACTGACAGCTGTCTCTTAAAATAATACTGTATCCGCACCTCACTCTGCTAATAGCCTTATACACTTTCTTTGGGTCTCAACTCAGCGGCAGCAATTCTGGTAATGAGTGTCTTTATTTTGTCTGACTCTTTATCGTTAAAAGTTTATCAGGTTCAAAGATGGAAATTCCAGAACAAAATTGTACTTCACTGCAGTTATTACTACAAAAGATACATAAAATGTAAAAATAAATATGCTTCAGAATTACATCTTACTTGTAAACTGCATGTTTCTATTAGAAGAACATACTGTTTTTACGGAAAAATACTATTTGAAAGCACCAGTAATTCATTTATTTTAGCTACTGTTAACAACAGATTTCCAAGTGATGAATAAACATTTTATACCACAGTCTAAAGCCGCAGCACTACTATTTAGTCTGAGCAACATGTAATTCAGATTTTTATAATATTCATTGTACAAATACTTGTTTTTGTTTTGGACACTCATTTTTACAAGAATTAATCTACCATCTGAACGCTAGAGATACATAGCTCTGCTTCATTTTTCACTTGACAGCAACTCAGAAAAAAAGCTCTAGGTACACAGTCTGATTCCTTTGGACTTCTTGGTTTATTTATTTGGACAGTGTAACTAAGTTCATTTTCCTATGCAGGAAGTTCTCTCACTGAGAGAAAACAGCCTTATTCTTAATGACTTATTCACTTAAGGCATATCCATATATGCTCACCCATGCTTCCCTACTATTCAGTTGTTAAAAAGGAAGTCACATCAGTGTTTCCAAGAAAATTAAAACAACAAACAAGACCATTCTGTTTCTCCTCCAGCCTCTGCTTTTATGGACGTGTAGATACTAAAACATCGATCAGCTGCTGTTTCAACAAGAGCTCACCTGTTTCTTTAGACATAAATATCTTCTATACCCCTAATCATCTACTTCATTTCTATTTCAGTGCTACTGCAATTGTTTTACTGTTTCTTTAATGGTGGCATCTTGCATATCTCTGCCAAGAAATCTGACAGGAAATTGACTTTACTGTTCTAAATTGACTAGATAACTTACAATACAGATCTCTGCATGAAACACCTCTGGATTCCCAACAGCTTCTGCCAGCACTCTTTTCGCAAAATTCAGAGCAGCATAACTTCATCTGCAGATGTCTTGCTTTTTGAGTGATAGAATCATAGAATCACAAGGTTGGAAAGGAGACCATCAAGATCATCTAGTCCAACCATCCTACTATTATCATTGCTACCACAAGCCATTAAACCATATCTGGTAGCTCCTCATCCAGATGCCTCTTGAACACTGCCAGGGACGGTGACTCCACCACGTCCCTTGGCAGGCATTCCAGTGCCTGACCACTTTCTGAGAGAAAAAGCTTTTCCTTATGTCTGATCTCCTCTGGTAAGCTTGTGGCCGTTTCCTTGGGTCCTGTTTGTTGCTGGGAGAAGAGGCCAAACTCTTCCTCATCACAACCTCCCTTCAGGAAGTTGCAGAATGCAATGAGGTCTCCTCTGAGCCTCCTCCAGACTAAACAATCCCAGCTCCCTCAGCTGCTCCTCATAAGATTTGTGCTCCAGACCCCTCCAGCTGCTTTGTTGCCCTTAC
>NW_011214557.1:0-1856 GCF_000146605.3 Meleagris gallopavo
GAGATGTTAGAGAGGGTCCAGAGGAGAGCCACAAAGATGATCAGGGGACTGGAGCACCTCCCCTACGAAGACAGGCTGAGGGAGCTGGGCTTGTTTCAGCCTGGAGAAAAGAAGGCTGCGGGGTGACCTCATTGCAGCCTGTCAGTGCCTATAGGGAGCCTACAAACAGGAGGGGAATCAACTCTTTGAAAGGGTAGATAACAGCAGGACAAGGGGAAATGATTTTAAGTTGAGGGAGGGAAGATTTAGGTTGGATGTCAGGGGGAAGTTCTTTACAGAGAGAGTGGTGAGGTGCTGGAACAGCTGCCCAAAGAGGTTGTGGATGCCCCGTCCCTGGAGGTGTTCAAGGCCAGGTTGGATGGGGCCCTGGGCAGCCTGGTCTGGTATTAAATGGAGAGGTTGGTGGTCCTGCATGTGGCAGGGGGTTGGAGCTTCATGATCCTTGAGGTCCCTTCCAACCCTGGCCATTCTGTGTTTGTGTGATTCTGCTGAATGTTCTTTAGTGTGAGACATTTATTTTATTTAATATATAATCTGAATATTTACATATGCAAACAGATCTGCAGATATTAGTCATCAAGTCATGGTTCATAATTGTCTTGCCATTATTTGTTTGAATACATGAGAAATTATTTATATATTTTAGATGTTTATATGTTTGATAAGCTATTGTTTTAGCGTAAGTAACATTATCCCTTCAGCATTATTAAGCAGCATTTAAATCAGCTTATGGTCTGCTAATACTGTTTAGTTGAATCTTTTACCTCGCAAAGCCACAAAAATATCTGATTTTTCTACAACTGTCCCCCAGCTAGGTATCCCTCCCCTTTAAACAATTTAGGTTCAGACAGTGTGTATGCTGTGAGCATTTTTCTTTGCTCTGTGTTATAACCAGATGCTGGAGATCAGGTGCTTGAACACTGCTCTCAGACAGAGGGTTTGAAATGTGGATGGTCTTGTAGGGAGCTGGGATTTGTTTTAGCGATCCTTGTAGATCGCTTCCAATTAATGTGTCGTAACTGGGAAGGAAAAACAATAGAAGAAAAAAAAAAAGAAATTCAAAACAAAATAACAAAATACAGTATAAAACATTTTCCTTAAAAAGAAGTTCCTTAATACTATGTCCCTACAGTGCAATAGCACAAAGTAATTTATTTTCATACACACTTGTGAGACACAATTTCCTACATTTCACAAAATGTTATCAGCAAGTAATGATTAGTCAGCCAAATAACAGCTCTCTGTTCTGATTAGCACAATACTGTGGTGCTATGACATGCCTGACAGTTGACTGGGCAAGCAGACAGCGTATTTAAATAGTATGCCAACTCTGTTTCTTCAGCTCACTTGGAAAAGAAGGTGTGCATCAGGAAACATTTCCCAGCGTGGAAGGGCCACCTAAATGTTGCCAGGTAAGTTCACTGAAAGCTTGTCAGAGAGGTGTTTATTTTGACAAAGCATGACAAAATAAGAACAAAGCATTAACACAGAATGATAAAGCTTCAGGAAATCATTCCAGTGAAGAATCCAAACTAAAACCTACTCTAGCACAGATTTTCTTTGAGAAAATTTGTCAAGCGTACACCTTTGCCGTTGTGCTGGAAGTAGTGAAAGGCACAATTACATGAACTAGTCACAGGAATAACAGATTTTGTAGCCATTAATTTTTTTCCCCCCAGAAATCTCAAAATTAGGAGGAGAGGTGGAAGAATTCGTGAGGCAAACAAGTAAGACAGGAGATGGGCAAAAACGAAGCCTAGAAACAAAGGAGAATGAGAAGACTATATGAAGACATGATTAAAGCTTTACAATGAAAAATGTGGGAAAATGTACCAAAAAAAAGTAGCAAATGTGCT
>NW_011214558.1:0-921 GCF_000146605.3 Meleagris gallopavo
GAGCTGCCTCCCTTCTCCTCCACCGCGTTTTATTTCCATCGATGAAAGCGCAGGGAAACTGCCAAAGAAAGGAGAGGAGGGGATCCCCCCCCTCACCCCGGGGCACGCGTGGGCCGAGGGTTGAATCTCGCTGTCAGCCCCGAGGTGAGAGATCCCACAAGTGGTTGCCAGAGGAGGGTGTGGAAGGATCGGTATAAAAGGGATTTGGAGGAAGGTTAATAAACTGTTCGTATTCTTCTCCTTATTATTATACTACTATTTGCGTTGGGGAGATTGAAAAAGAAAAAGAAAACGAGTGCGGAGAGACCTAGACGTAATGGAGAACAGGCAGTGAACCAGCATTAGCTTCCCCCCAACGTGATTTATGAAAAAATGTAACAGGTTTGGGAATAAATGGCTGTTAAAGATTGTCTTTCTGTTTATTATTTCCACGGCTTGCGATCATTTACTCTCGTCCACACGATATTCCGGCACAGTCAAGTTAGCGGAGATAAATGGTCACGTCATAAAGCGGTTTATGCTTAAGTAATGAATCTCATCTTAATCTCGTTGCACACACACAGGATCCTACAGCATCTTATTTAAAAAGAGCCTCGTAACAATCGCAATTAGCGCTACATTCAACCACCCGAAAGCTGGAAAAAATGAAAATCACATTCAAAATGACGCGCATCTCCGGACAATTATTACCCTTAAGACAACGTTAGGAAATCAGACAGCAAGGAGGGGGAACAGCGAGGGGATTTGCACAAAACCAAGCTGTGGGAAAGGACCAACACAACGTGAGGCTGAAACCCTACCCGGTAATCCGGCATGCAAAGCCATAAAGACCCGTTAACACTGCAAAACGCAATTAAATACGAGGAGGTTTATTGCACTGCAACGTCAGCTTCATTTGGGAGTTTCACGAGGGGAGGAAAA
>NW_011214559.1:0-8384 GCF_000146605.3 Meleagris gallopavo
TAAGCTTGCTGCACCGATACTCCAACAGCTTCTGTTTTCTTAAGCAATGAATCACGTCAATGTAATCATCTATCCTCTGTTTACAATGCAAGCCACCATCCTTCAACTAGCTACTTTAAGATAATCAAATCACAAATATTCATGGTGAATCAGAGAGCTCAGTTAAAGGCAAAAAAATTATCAACAGATAAAATTACAAATTTCTCATAGTTAGAACGGAGCTTACTCACTCCATAAAACTGGCAGTTAATTTTTGCCTGCATTGCTTGTAAGTATTATTTTTTCAAAGAAACTATTCATAATTTCTAAGTTATCTGTCTCTCATAGTGGTGCTGTCCGTCACAACCTTCCCATTTGCTTTTACTTTGAGCAAAGATCTTTACCAAATACCTCACTAGTTCTTACCTTCCTTTAAAAAATATTAGGCTGTTCTTCCTAATCAATCTATTCTCCATTTTCCTATAAACTCTTCATATTTTTTCAGGTTTTCAAAATGTTCCCCCTATTCTTAGGTTTTAACCACACATATTTCTCCCACTCACAGCTTCTTTCATTCTTATTGCCTGCTTCCAAGTGCTTGTCTATCTTACAATGTTGGTTTTTTTTTGTCTCAGATCACTTTTTCTTCTACCATTCATGCTTCTGTATGCCCAGATATTGTTTAAAGTTAAATACTTAATGAACAGAAAAACTGGTGATCCCCATCAGGAGTTTTTAACTCTTGCTACATTTTAACTGAACATTAAAAGAGAACGTTAAAACAAGAACATTAAGAAGTTTTAGTCTTCCTCACATCAAGTCAGGGAAAATTTAACAGTCGTATTTTCTACTGGAGTCTCAGTCTATTCATTTCATGTGGAAATTCCAAGACTTTTTCTCCTCCTCCTCTCTTATTTGTTGCTAATTTTATTCTAAAATTTCAGCATGTAACTCCCAATCACAGAGATCCCATTCCATTATAAATGTGTCACAGAAAATGAAGCTATAATTAAATGCATAAGTAATAATGAATAAAATTGCTATAGAAGGATATTCAGCAATCTGAATAAGGACCAAGGCTGAAAAAGAAACCCCATTTAGGAAATTAGGATACTAATTGATATATGATGAAGTGACAGCATTAGTTGATGAGGAAATGTCAAAGCTGGTTAGCTGGTTGCAGCCAAAGCGTTGTGTTTAATGGTTCTATGCCAGGGTGGAGACCAGTCACAAGCGGTATCCCCCAGGGATATCGATCCTGGAACCAGTGCTCTTCAACATCTCCATAAGTGACACAGATGATAGAATTGAGTGCACCCTCAGCAAGTTTGCAGAGGACACCAAGCTGAGTGTGCAGTCAATACACTGGAAGGAAGGGAAGCCATCCAGAGGGACCTGGACAGGCTGGAGAAGTCAGCCCATGAAAACCTAACGGGGTTCAATAAAGCCAAGTGCAAGTGGTGTTGCAAATGGGCTGGAGCAATCCCAGGCATTTATACAAATTAGGGGAAGATCTCCTTGAGAGCAGAACTGCAGAGAAGGACTTGGTGGTCCTGGTGGACGAGAAGCTGGACATGAGCCGGCAGTGTGCGCTTGCAGCCTGGAAGGCCAACTGTGTTCTGGGCTGCATTAAAAAAGGGGTGGCCAGCAGGGAGGAGGAGGTAACTGTCCCCCTCTACTTGGATCTTGTGAGGCCCCACTGGAGTACTATGTCCAGGTCTGGGGCCCCCAGTACAAGCAGAGCTATTGGAACAGGTCCAGAGGAGGACCACTAAGATGATCAGAGGGCTGAAGCACCACTCCTGTGAAGAAAGGTTGAGGGTAGTAAATTGCCTACCTTGGAAAAGAGAAGGGTCTGGGGAGACTTCATTGTGGCCTTCCAATACTTGAAGGGAGCATATGAATAGGAGGGAGAACAACTGTTTATGAGGGTGAACAGTGATAGGACAAGAGCAAATGTTTTTAAACTAAGACAGGGGAGGTGTAGGTTAGATCTTAGGAAGAGGTTTTTCACACAGAGGGTGCTGATGCACTGGAACAGGTTGCCCAAGGAGGTTGTGGATGCCCCATCCCTGGAGGCATTCAAAGCCAGACTGGATGTGGCTCTTGCCAGCCTGATCTGGTGGTTGGTGACCCTGCACATAGCAGGGGGGTTGAAACTAGATGATCATTATGGTCCTTTTCAACCCAGGCCATTCTATGATTCTATGATTCATTGCTATTGCAAAAGTGTGGTTTTTCTGTTTATCGAACACCCCTGCATTCTTTTATTTCAGTGCCAGTAATATGGACAATACAGCTCTGTATCAGTCTTAGATATTTTAAATCTTGTTATATTCAGCCATCACATAACATTTAATGGTATCTTAATCTTTCAAATCACAGCTGAAATGCAAAATCATTCTAAACTGTTATGTTGCACAGGCATTGTATGAAGTGTTGCAGAAGCAACTCTCCAAGCAAGAGCCTGTATTTCAGCAATTCATTAAAACATGTTTGTAAGAAAGACCAGAACATGAACAGTGCATAATCAGCCTTCATGTAGAGATTCTAAGCATTTTCTCCAGTACTTAGTTTTCCAGTGGATTTAAATGGCCATTAGAGATATTGTGGATCTTCAGAGCTGAGCTGAATTCTCCCTAAATGGAGAGATGGTTTTAAGGAATATTCAGTGAATACATAAAATATATATATTTTTTTAATAGGTAAAGTGGCTGGTTGGCCAATATATTCCATTTTTAGAAGAACAGAGACTATATAGTAAGAATATGAAGATTCCTTTTCTAGCCAGAATATGTAGTTGGGCCTTATAAATTCTTTCCAAGTCAACTAACAGCAGGAGTTCCTTTTCATGCCAAAAATGGTGCTTCCTTAATGAAAGGCACTACATGCTGTAGAGCAGAGGAAGCATGGAAACATCAAAGTAAGATAGTTTAAAAGATGTCAGCTTAAAAGGCTTGGCAACACAGAGAGAAAATTCTGTAAATTCAAGTTTTCAACAGTCTGTTCAAATGGGATGACAAAGAAAGATATCATACCTGTTGTTTCACCTGCTAGATCCAACTATATAATTGATAATGTTGTTCACAATCTGTTTCCTAAGAGAGACAATGAGAGAGTTTCATGCACAAAACATGCTGAACCCCACAGCTCTCGGTCCATAACTATTAATCAAGATTTTTGCCTATTTATGGTAGTGACATGAAAATACAAATCAGATTTCAGACTGTAGGTTTTTTATCTTTCGTTTCCTGGATAAATTTCAGAACTTTTAAAAAGCTGAGAAACAATTCATTCCTTGTACACATCAGGTTTTAAACATAGAATTTGTTAAAGGTTAGCTAAAGAATAAGCAAGATTTTGTAACTGATCCTTAAAAAAACACTGTCCATGGGCAGGAACAAGATTGACTATTATTAAATAAATCAAGCTGATAAAGAAAATTACTAGCTAGAATATTATTTAAATTCCATCCTGGCCCAGAGGCAACAATTGCACTGGGCATTGTATAAGTTTATATAACTACATGATATTTATCCAAGGATTGAATACACTGGGAAAAAAAGTCTATTTCTGCCCAAGATACTACATTCTTTTGTTTTTTCCCAAACTTCTCATGAGAAGTCATTCGATCAGATTAAAATATGCATCCTTCATAATCCTAATTGCTTGACCAAAAAACATTCTGTATATCTTAGATTTGAGTCTACCTCAAAAAATGTGTTTTAGGTCAAGAAGTGAGAGTTTGAAATTACAGAGTGAAAGTTACTCAAATATAAAATGCTTCCTGTTTTGGATTCCTCAGACACTTGCTATTACTTATTCCATTATTTTTTTAATGCCCAGATATGCAAATACAAGTCTTCTTCCTTAAATAAGCAGTGGCTAGTGGACTCCCTTTCTTGTGCTTTTCATAGAATCATTAAGGTTTGAAAGACCTCTAAAATAATCTAGCCAACAACCAACTCATGCCTGTGTTTGCTCTAGACCATGTTACCCTGTGAAACATCAATCCTTTTCTTGAATACCTCCCTGGGTATCCTGTCACAATATCCAACCACTCTTTCAGAGAAGATATTTTTCCTAATATGAAAACTAAACCTTCCCTGGTCATTACCACTCATCTTTTTCCTAGTCATCTGGGAGAAGAGACTGAGCTCCACCTTGCCACAGTCTTCTTTTAGGTAGTTGTAGAGAGCAATAAGGGAATAAATTCCCTGAGTCTCCTCCAGACTAAACAATCCCAGTTCCCTCAGCCACTCCTTGGAAGATGTGCTCCAGACCCCTCACCAGCTTTGTTGACTTTCTCTGGATATTCCTCAGTGACTCAGTGTCTCTCTTGTAGTGAGGGGCCCAAAACTGAACACAATATTTGTGGTGAGACTTTTTACCAGAGCTGAGTACAGGTGGACAGTCACTTCCCTTATCACTTCTCTTATCTTGCTGTTTCTGATACAAGCCTGCATGTCTTGGCTACCTGGGGACACTGCTGGCTTATGATCAGCTGGCTGTCAACTGACATACCCAGATCCTTCTCTAGTGCTTAACTTCCCAGCCACTCTGCCCCATGTCTGTAGCATGGGGTTGTTGTGACCAAAGCATAGGGTCCGGCACTTGGTCTTGTTAATGCTTATGTAATTGGCCTCAGTCCTTCCATCCCAGCTGTCCATATCTCTCCATAAGACCATCCTCAGGCATATCAATACTTCCTCCCAACTTGATGTCTTCCCCAAACATACTGAATTTGCACTCAACCCCCTGTCCAGATCACCATAAAAATATTAAATAGGATAGGTCCCAGTATCAACCCCTGGAAAACACCACTTATGACCAGTCAGCAGCTAGACTTAACTCCCACTCTCTGGACCTGATATTTAAGCAGCAAGGAGTACGCTTGATTAAGACACGAGCTGCCAGCTTCTCCAGGAGAATGCTGTGGGAGTATTTCAAGTCTATTTACTTTGTTTACAGCCCTCCGTACTGCCTTTCTCTCAGTGTGATGACTGATGTATTCTCACATTTAATTCAGGTCTTTGAGCAGTCTAGCTTTATAGCCCATAGATGAAAAATCATTGTTTCTAGCAGACAGACTGTGATATTTTTTAGTAATGTGACACCTGGCAAATGATGGGATCATACTGTACAACTTTACTTAGTCCAAAGTGCAGTGCACAAAATGTTATGAAAGAAATAGTCTATATGCACGACTCTTTCCTCTCCACCACTAGAACCAAATCCTTCACACATCAGCAAGAATGGTGGCAGATTTCCCTTCTACAAAATAATGATTCCAACTCTTTTCTTTTTCACTACTACTTCAGGCTACAATTTGTCCAGCTTTTCAGGTTGTTAATTCTTACCCTGAGACTTCATCACTTCAGACCCTGCCTTTACCCTCAGCCAAGATGGAACGAGTTTATTTAAGGAGGAAAAAATTACCTGTCAGGTTTCATAGAAAGTAAAAGTTATGTAAATTCACACAAGTTCAGCTATACCATATAAAGAAGATAATATATCTGTATCCTGAATACCTGAATATGGCTTAATGATAGTTTTTATCAGATTTAACCATTTGAGAACTGGTAGTATAACACTGAGCAAAGGAAAAATACTACTTATTTGTTTTGTTCATCTATATTCCTTATTGATTAATTTAAAGGATGGAAAATACATTAACCAATGACAGTAATGCCTATTCAGTGTAGGAAGATTATGGCTTCTGAAGAACTTGAATTCTGTATTAAATCCTTGGGGTTTAAGTCATTATGTCACTCTCAGGATGGCTGCTAGATTTCATAGGTAGGACAAATCCTTCCTGACATTTAGATTGAATGTAAAATGAGAATTGAGGTTTGGCATCACAACACCGTTCATTACTTCAGTAAAGAAGAGTGGAGAACATGAAGCATATTGCAGTGATGTGCAGAGCCCAGCTGGTTCACCATGCTGATTTTCCAGCTTGGTTTCTAGCATATTCAGGAAGTATTGAATGTGGAAGTCACTGGATCAGTAAGACACACAAGGTCTAATGTAATTTTACAGTGGATAGTAATCCTTTCAAATCATATCAGCTGGACAGGGAACATCATGGTGACAATTTGAGTCACTCTCTACATGGGTGCAAGATTCCCTATGAAGAAGTACTGGGGAAAAAAAAGGACAAATTGATATTGTTCAATATCAATAGTATACCATCTGAAAACATTGGAATAAACATACCACTAAGGTGAAAATACTACATCAATTTAAAAACAATTATATTCTTAGTTACAAAAATTAAAAGCACCAAAGATTTTGTTGCCTTGCAAATGCGTGCAGTTTGTATTTTATAGTATTTAATCTCCAAGTAAGAGGTATATATTTAGCCAGAACTAGCTTTGCTTAAATTCTACCTACAGTGGATTCAGGAACACATACATATGCTGTCATCAAAAGCTCAGAATTCACTAGTCTGAAAGGTCTGTGTATCTATTCAGATTGTTTTTCTATACACAGTACAGTGGGAAGTCTGTGCTATGGGAACTGCCACCTGGCTTGGCATCACACTGAGCTTAGGTAGCAAAAGACTTCTTTTGGCAATAAAAAAGAATTTCAGATAGTTCAATAGACTCAGAAATCTCATTGTCAGAAGTTTTATCACAGTCAGACCAAATTTTATCATTTCTACCTCATTATTTCCATGTATAGTTTTATGTTCATGTACTATGTGAAAGCTTAAAAAACATCTCTTCTAAACATCTAACTTCATGCATTTGTACTTGATTTCAGTACACAAACTGACTCTTAGTATTTTTCAAATTGCATGGCATCATTTACATGTGTCTCAACTGTCAAAGGACATCACTGGTTTGGAATAAGTGAAGTTAATATATTCCTATCAGTTTCACGCCAGTGCCAGCGACTTAGAAAGACTGACAGGGGACCCGATCCAGATCGATAAATATCTAAGGTGTGGGGTCAGAGTGGCGAGGCCAGGCTCTTTTCAGCAGTGTGTGGAGACAGGACAAGGGGAAATGGCCAGAAAATGCAGCATAGGAAGTTCCACACGAATGTGCGTAAGAACTTCTTTGTGATTTTATTGATATCATGGAGATGGGAGGCTCCTATGACTAGAGTGTTGGAATGGAAGGATAGAGGCTCTTTAGTAAGGACAGGCAGGGGAGATGAGAAAGATGTGTCACCCTCTATTTCAGTTATCAGCTGGAATGCATGGAGCTCAACCTGAAAATGTACAAGAAGCTGACAGAGTTTATGGTTCAGCATCAAAGGGGGGTGACATAGTGGAAAAATGCTATAGGCCTCCTGACCAGGATGTGGATGAATGGATGTGGCCCTCTATGGGAGGATTGGAGCAGCCTCAGATTCACATGCCTCAGTGCTCAGGAGGAACTTCCAACCAGCTTGATATCTTTTGGAAAGGCAACACAGGAGTTCATAAGCAATCCAGGAGGTTCCAATAGGTATCATGACGAGAACTTCCTTCTTCAAGCAATAGAAGAGCCAGAGAAGAGAAGCAACACCAACAAGTTCTCACCAACAAGGAGGGACCTGTGAGGAATATGGAGCTCACAGGCAGCCATGGCAGTCGAGAACAGAAAACGGCGATGCTCAAGATCCCCAGGGCCGTGGTAAGGTGCACAGTATGCTCACAACCCTGGACTTGAGGAAGCAGATTTTGGCCTCCAAAGATTTCTGCTTGATGGAATACTATGGTATAAAGCCCTGTAGGAAATAGAGACCCAGGAAAGCTGGTTCAAGAATCACGTCTCCAAACTCAAATGTAATGAAACCCAAAAAAGAGGAAATCAGAAACACTGGAAGACCTGCATGACTGAACAAAGAGATCCTGGATGAACATAAACACAAAAGGAAAGCCTAAAGAAGGTGGAAGGAAGGAGAGGTAGCTTGGAATAAATACAGAGAAATTTTCCAAGCAGCTGCCTCGCCAGGGATTTCAAGGGCAATAAGAAAGCCCTGCAGAGAAGGACCTGGGCGTCCTGATGGGTGAAAAACTGAACCTGAACCAGCAGTGTGCTCTTGCAGCTCGAAAAGCAAATGGTATCCTAGGCTCCATCAGAAGAGGGGTGGCCAGCAGGGGCAGGGAGGTGATTGTCCCCCTCTACTCTGCTCTTCTGAGGTCCCATCTGGAGTACTGTGTCCAGGTCTGGAGCTGTTGGAGAGGGTCCAAAGGAGAGCCACGAAGATGATCAGGGGACTGGAGCACCTCCACTACGAAGACAGGCTGAGGGAGCT
Source organism: Meleagris gallopavo (assembly GCF_000146605.3). Taxonomy (NCBI): domain Eukaryota; kingdom Metazoa; phylum Chordata; class Aves; order Galliformes; family Phasianidae; genus Meleagris; species Meleagris gallopavo. Next base: position 8,233 of record NW_011214559.1, read on the forward strand.
GGGCTTGTTCAGCCTGGAGAAAAGAAGGCTGCAGGCTGACCTCATTGCAGCCTTTCAGTACCTAAAGGGAGCCTACAAACAGGAGGGGAATCAATTCTTGGAACGGTAGATAACTGCAGGACAAGGGGAAATGGTTTTAAGTTGAGGGAGAG
>NW_011214560.1:0-844 GCF_000146605.3 Meleagris gallopavo
TAACCTTATGGGATCCCATATCACCCCATGGGTGCCCACATAACCCCATAGGATCCCATGTGACCTTATGGGACCCCATGTAACCTTATGGTCCCCATGTAACCTTATGGTCCCCATATAACCTTACGGGACGCCATATAACCTTATGGTCCCCATATAACCTTATGGGTCCCCATGTAACCTTATGGTCCCCATATAACCTTATGGGTCCCCATATAACCTTATGGTCCCCATATAACCTTATGGGTCCCCATATAACCTTATGGTCCCCATATAACCTTATGGGTCCCCATGTAACCTTATGGGATCCCATATAACCTTATGGGTCCCTATGTAACCTTACCGATCCCCACGTAACCTTATGGGACGCCATATAACCTTAAGGGACCCCACGTAACCTTATGGGACGCCATATAACCTTAAGGGACCCCATATAACCTTATGGGACGCCATATAACCTTAAGGGACCCCATGTAACCTTATGGGACCTCATGTAACCTTATGGGTCCCCATGTAACCTTATGGGATCCCATGTAACCTTATGTGCCCCCATATAACCTTATGGGACCCCATATAACCTTATGGGTCCCCATATAACCTTATGGGACGCCATATAACCTTACTGGACCCCATACAATCTTATGGGTCCCCACGTAACCTTACGGGTCCCACGTGCTCCACGGCGCCCCCAGGTGCCCGCAGACGAGGTGTGCGGCTGCCCCCTGGTTCGCGACGTCTTCGAGCTGACGGGCGACTTCTGCCGGGTCCCCAAGCGGCGCTGCAACCGCCATTACTGCTGGGAGAAACTGCGCAGGGCTGAGGTGGACCTGGAGCGAGTCAGGGT
>NW_011214561.1:0-1048 GCF_000146605.3 Meleagris gallopavo
CCCGTACTGCAGAACCCATAGCGCAGAACCCCATATTGCAGCACCCCGTACTGCAGCACCCCATACTGCAGCACCCCAATCAGTGCAGCACCCCAGAATGCAACCCCCCGTTGAATGCATCACCCCATAGCGCAGCACCCCTTATTGCAACAACCCAGTGGATGCAAGCCCTATTAATGCAACGCCCCGAAATGCAACCCCCCATGATGCAGCACCCCATTAAATGCAACACTCCATATTGCAACCCCCCATAATGCAGCACCCCATTGAATGCAACCCCCCATAATGCAGCACCCCATGATGCAGCACCCCAATGAATGCAGCACCCCATATTGCAACACCCCATAATGCAACACCCCATGATGCAGCACCCCATTGAATGTAACCCCCCATAATGCAGCAACCTGTAATGCAACACCCCATAATGCAACACCCCAATGAATGCAACACCCCATATTGCAACACCCCATAATGCACCACCCCATAATGCAACACCCCCATAATGCAGCAACCCGTAATGCAACACCCCATAATGCAACCCCCCATATTGCAACACCCCATAATGCAGCACCCCATTGAATGCAACACCCCATAATGCAACCCCCCATATTGCAACACCCCGTAATGCAGTAACCCATAATGCAACACCCTATTGAATGCAACCCCCCATAATGCAGCACCCCAATGAATGCAGCACCCCATATTGCAACACCCCATAATGCAACACCCCCATATTGCAACACCCCATGATGCAACACCCCCATATTGCAACACCCCATGATGCACCACCCCATTGAATGCAGCACCCCATATTGCAACACCCCATAAAGCAGCAATCCGTAATGCAACACCTCATAATGCAACCCCCCATATTGCAACCCCCTATATTGTAACCCCCCATATTGCAACACCCCATTGAATGCAACCCCCCATAATGCAACACCCCATATTGCAACACCCCATAATGCACCACCCCATTGAATGCAACCCCCCATAATGCAACACCCCATATTGCAACACCCCATAATGCGACACCCCATATTGCAAC
>NW_011214562.1:0-731 GCF_000146605.3 Meleagris gallopavo
TACAGACCAGTACGGACCAGTACGGACCAGTACGGACCAGTACACAGCATTATAGACCGGTACAAACCGGTACAGACCAGTACAGACCAGTACGGACCAGTACGGACCAGTACACAGCATTATAGACCGGTACAGACTAGTATAGACCAGTACGGACCAGTACACAGCATTATAGACCGGTACAGACCAGTACAGACCAGTACACAGCATTATAGACCGGTACAGACCAGTGCGAACCACTATGGACCAGTACAGAGCATTGTAGACCGGTACAGACCAGTACAGACCAGTATGGACCAGCATGGAGCATTACAGACCGGTACAGACCAATATGGACCAGTACGGACCAATACAGAGCATTATAAACCGGTACAGACCAGTACAGACCAGTATGGACCAGTACAAGCATTATAGACCAGTACGGACCAGTACGGACCAGTATAGAAGTAGTACAGACCAGTAAAGACCAATATGGACCAACATGGATCTCCCAGTATAACCCAGTATAACCCAGTACAACCTAGTGCCCCCATATCCCATCCCAGTCCCCCCATATCCCCTCCCAGTCCCTCCCAGTGCCCCCAATCCCCTCCCAGTATAACCCAGTCCATCCCAGTCCCTCCCAGTGCCCCCATATCCCCTCCCAGTGCCCCCAATCCCCTCCCAGTATAACCCAGTCCATCCCAGTCCCTCCCAGTGCCCCCATAACCCCTCCCAGTCCCTCCCAGTGC
>NW_011214563.1:0-2078 GCF_000146605.3 Meleagris gallopavo
CACCCCTGCTGGTCTATCTTGTACCTTTTTTGTTTTTTGAGTTATAATAGGATGGAGTTCCAGGGGGTCTGCCATAAGTGGAACCCCTAGATCTGACTTAGAGTTTTTGTTTTCCTGTTCAACCAGGTCTGTTACTTCAGAGGTGTGGTTATTATCTATTGAAATATTGCAGACCTGACTTCGGGAATGTAAAGTTGGTCTTTCCCCGTTAATACATTAAGTTCCTGTTCCAGTTTTTCAATGAGCTTTTAATAGCTGATTTTCACTTTCTAAGTTATTTGATCTTATCTCAGCTTGATTTAAGGCATTTAACAGTGGCCATACCACTGTGGATGCAGCTAACTACTTTTCTCTTGTAGTTAGAATGTCACTGTTTAGTCCTCTAAAGTATTCTGTCATGCGGAATGGAGAAATATTCCCCACAGTACGCAGGTGTCTTGCTCCGATTTATAGGAGGGAGATGAGGTTCTTTTAATACTATATACCTGGTGTGAGATTAAGAAACAATGGTTCAAATGTTGGTCTGACCAGTTTCTTATAAATCTTAATTAGGGAGATAGGGAAAGGGAGGACAGACACTATTATGAATTAGGGGTAATGGGGAAGGGAAGGAGGGCGATAGAAAAGAAGAAGCAAGGAGTCTGTAAGCAGTAAGAGGGAGATAGTCACCACCATGGATCCAGCGTGGTTCGTAGTTCAGTCTTTGATCTTCAGTAGCAGTGGGTCATCGGGCATTGTTGTTCTGTTGACGGCAACGACAACCATGGCCATGATAGCCCCTTCTCAATGCTTTCCATGTGGTCGAGCCAGCTGCCTTTGGAGTGACAACTCAAATCCAAAGTGGTTGAGTCAACTCTCCTTGGAGTAGCAGCTTCTGGCTCTGGGATCTCAGCAGAAACTCCTTTGTTCCCACCTTCCGGGCCTTGCCAGGAGATAAGAGGGAGCAGGAATGCCTATCTGCATCCTGTTTTTTTACAGGACATGATGGTATCATTCCCCAGTTTTCCCATACTGGGCTGGAGCTATTTAGTCACAAGCCAGATCTTCCAACAATAAACACTCCTGAGCACTCTCTTCCAGAGACAAGCAGCTTTCAAACGTTCCTAAAGTGATGTCAATTATCACACAGTAGCACCCATTATTTGGCTTTTCAACAAATCAGAGTCTTATCAGAAGAAATACCTCAGGAAACAAGCTTTGAGTCAAAAAACAAAGAAGGATTCTCACAGCAGAGGATTCCCTTTTTCAACTACGGTTGTTAATTGGTAACAAGGAGATCCAAGAAATCCTAGAATCAATCCATTTTATCTAGTAGAATGATGTTCTCTTCTGTAACCCATTTACAGAAATTCCACAAAAAAAGCTATGATATAAAGTATATTTAGCCTGCCTGGCTCACCAATTGTACAGTTAATGAATATACAGGTGATATAGTATAACTGAGAGATTAGCTTATATAACAATAATACTAGAGCAGAAAAAGATACTCACCCTACCCTGGGCTCACATACGAAACTCCAGTGGAGTAGCTCTCCAGAACAGATTTTTCCCTGCTAGCAGTCAGCTCTTAAATAGGTCTAGGAGAGGTGGAGCCAGGCTCCACCCCTTCCTGCAGCACAGGTGAATTGCCTTCACCTGTGCTCCGTGGCTGACTCATTGCTCACCTCAGGTGATTAATCAGAGGTTCAGGCCCTGATTCAGTAGCCCCATACAGTTGACTCATGTTGAATCTATCATCAATCAACACTCTCAAATCCTTCTCCTCAGGGCTGCTCTCAAGCCATTCTTTGTTCAACCTGTATCTGTGCTTGAGATTGCCACAACCCAGATACAGGACTTGATCTTGTTGAGCTTAATAAGTTTTAGTGGTTTACGGGCCTGTTTGGCCCAGTTCCATGAGTAATGGGTTGGGGGGACTGTCATGGTTTCATGATTTTTCATTATCAGTATTCCACATCATAACATCATGCAATGCACTGGGGGTTTGACTGCTGATGCTCAAGTTCCGGGTGCCTGTCCAGAGGAGAAGAGCAGCTACGTTTCCCCAGGGGGCTTTGCGGTCAGCGAGGAGATATAAC
>NW_011214564.1:0-848 GCF_000146605.3 Meleagris gallopavo
ATGGGGACCATCCTCTGCTGGCGTGAGGATATGAGGGGGGGCGGAAGGAAAAAGCTGCTCTTACCTACAGCATCCCTGCCCTGGCTTAGCTGTGCTCTGCGGTGCCGCAGGGGGGTCCTGGGGGGGCTGGTGGTAAGGGGGCAACGGGACACGGGGAGCACCCCCAGGGGGGCGGCGGGATGTGGGGCAGGCAGGGCGGGGGGGGGGGATGAGAGAGCCCCAAATTGGGGGCAAAGTGAGGGGAGAGCGGCCCGTGAAGGGCTGGAGTGGAGGTGAGGGGTGGGAAATGGAAAGGAAGGGGGGGTCTGCGTGTGAAATGGGGAGGGGGAGGACCTGAGCTATGCTGCGCCGTGGGGCTGCGCCGGTGGCTCCGCAGCGACCGACACCAGAGGGGCTCAGACAGCAGAGGTTAAAAAAAAAAAAGACACATTTATTCAGCGTCATTTTTCTGTTACAGTCAGCGATCGACAGCACGGGTGCGCAAATAAAACCGAGGCTCCCGGGAGGCCTCGTTAAGGAATGCTTCCACGGCACAGAAAACTAAAAGAACCTGTTATACAATTAGTCACAATTACAGTCCTGTTCGCAAAGGAGACTTCTGTCTAATACATGTCTTCGGGTCGCAGCCACCCCCCGCCACAACTGCGATTTGGCTGAGTTCACAACTCGGGTAACCTGCAGCTTCCCTGTCCCTCCTCTCCGGCTCTCCTCTCCTGCTAAGCTTTGTTTCCTGTTGGATAACACGGAATAGAGTTAAGCTACGGCGCCTTTCCGCCCGACCCCAATGGTGTTTTTTGGCTCCGCGTCGGCCCCAAGCTTACCTGCGGGCGTCAGAACCTCCTCCCTCC
>NW_011214565.1:0-1064 GCF_000146605.3 Meleagris gallopavo
GAGGCGAAGAGAAGCTGCCCCTCGGTGCAGAGCGGAGCAGCTGGGGGAGCGGCGAGTCGCCCTCACCGATGGACCACTCAATATGAGGGGATCACTGCAGCCGACTCCTGCGCCCGTCACCCCGCGGCGGCCGGGAGCACGGGGTAAAACGCAGCGTTTCCGTTTTCTCTTGGGAGGGAGCGGGGAAATCGAAGCAGTTTTGACTTTGACGGAGCCGTGGGATTTGATTCTTGGGCTGATCCACGCGGGCGGCCGGCCCGGCCGTCTGGGCTCTTTATTTACACGGAGTTTTGGGGCGCTATACAAGATTTACATTTCCGTTTGTACAGCAGATGCTTTGATAGAGTCGCGCTCTCAAAACGTCCCTTCTGGGGGGGCGACAGAAATCTGGAAGCTCCACAAACCCGGCGTTCCCCTTCCGGATAAAAGCCTTTTGCCCGTCTCCTACAGAATCCAAGCCATTAAGAAAAAAAAAAAAAAAACCCAAAAACCGAAAAACCAAAAACCAACCAAGCGAAACAACCACCTCATATCTATACACACATACAGGGCCGTGTGTATACAGACACAGAAGGACAACCGAACCGCCGCCGCGCGAAGCCCGGCTCTGCCTGCAGGCGCGGGGAGCCGCTGCCACCACCGAGCAGCACAGAGCAGCGCCGCAGCCCCTCTCCTCCCCACCACGGGGTGCCGCCGGGCCTCGCTCAGCCTCTCCGTGCCGCCGCAGCCAGGTAACGCCGCGCCGATCCGACCGTTCTCTCTTCGTTGCTGCGAGATTTCTTCCCCCGACCAAGCGCTCTGCTCTTCTCACCCGTGCGCTGGAAGGTCAAATGGAGCCGTGGGAGGTTTCTGTACATAGATACATCTCTCAGAGCAGGGATCCTGGTGGCTGGAGCCATCCGTGGCGCTGGGTGGGATAAATGTTGGGTGTTCTGTTGTTTTTGTTTGTTTGTTTGTTTGTATTTTTTTTTTTTGGCCTACGTGATGTTTGCCTCTTTCCTTTTCCACGTGGTTCTTCCCAAGCGGCGCTACCACGGGGTAAGAAAGGTACGGCGATCTCAGCC
>NW_011214566.1:0-728 GCF_000146605.3 Meleagris gallopavo
GGGCAGCATGAGGACACCCCACAGTGCGACCCTGCATTGCAGCTCTGCATTACAACCCTGCATTGCAGCTCTGCATTACAACCCTGCATTGCAACCCTGCATTGCGACCCTGCATTGCAACCTTGCATTGCAACTCTGCATTGCAACCCCACACTGTGACCCTGCATTGCAGCTCTGCATTGCAACCCTGCATTGCAGCTCTGCATTGCAACCCTGCATTGCAACCCCACACTGTGACCCTGCATTGCAGCTCTGCATTGCAACCCTGCATTGCAACCGCACACTGCAACCCTGCATTGCAACCCCACACTGCAACCCTACATTGCAACCCTACATTGCAATCCTGCATTGCAACCCTGCATTGCAACCCCACACTGTGACCCTGCATTGCAGCTCTGCATTGAAACCCTGCATTGCAACCCTGCATTGCAACCCCCAACCTGCAACCCTGCATTGCAACCCTGCATTGCAGCTCTGCATTGCAGCTCTGCATTGCAACCCCACACTGCGACCCTGCATTGCAGCTCTGCATTGCGATCCTGCAATGCAACCCCACACTGCGACCCTGCACTGCAACCTTGCATCACAGCCCCGCATTGCAACCCTGCACTGCAATCTCACACTGCAACCCCACGTCACCACACTGCATTGCAGCCCCTCTGCCCCACACCGTCACCCCACCCCACGACCCCACACCGTGACCCCACCCCATGACCCCGTCCCACGAC
>NW_011214567.1:0-428 GCF_000146605.3 Meleagris gallopavo
CCCCGACAACTGCCACCCCAATCCAATAACTGTCCCCATCCCCAACACTGTCACCCCACAAACTGCCACCCCACCCCAAAAACTGTCACCCCAACCCCAACAATAACTGCCACCCAACACTGTCACCCCAATAACTGTCACCCCAATGTCACCCCATCCCATCAACTCTCACCCCAACAACTGTCACCCCACCCCAGCAATAATTGTCACCCCACTCTGATAACTGTCCCCATCCCCAACACTGTCACCCCACAAACTGCCACCCCACCGCAAAATTGTCACCCCAACAACCATCACCCCACCCCAATAACTGTCACCCCTAAAACTGCCACCTCCACCCCGATAAATGTCACCCCACCCCCAGAACTGTCACCCCCCGAAACTGCCACCCCAATCCCAAAAACTGTCCCCATCCCCAACACTGTCAC
>NW_011214568.1:0-983 GCF_000146605.3 Meleagris gallopavo
CCACGGTTTGTCCCACTTGGCTGCGTGGGGACGGGCCACCATGGGGACCCCCGTGGGGTTGGGGTGGAGAAATGCTGCGCTACGGGGAAACTGAGCCCATCTGGGTCAGAGGGCACAACTCCAACGGGGCGACCCTATGGGGCTGGCAGTGGGGCCGGGATGCTGGGGGTGCTCCTCCCTCCTCCAGCCCTATAAATTACCCTGGCTGTGATCCCAAAGGATGGGGATGGAGGAAACCGCAGTGCTCCCTCTGCAGCCATCGCTGCTTCCGGAGGGCCCCACATCTCCGTGTCCCCACATCTCCGTGTCCCCACATCTCTGTCCCCCCATGTCCCCTCTTGCCCTCATTTCCCCCCTCCCCCACATCATCCTTCACTGGGACCTCTGCACCCCCCGTGTCCCCCCCACCTCCATGTCTCCCATTCTGTTTTCCCCCATTCCCAAACCCCCTCTGTCTCCCCCCACTGGATTTCCCCATCCTCCCCATCCCTACCCCATACCCCCCCCCCCTGCAGCCCCCCACTGTGAACTCAGGGCTTTGGGGTGCAGGGCACAGAGGTGGCATTGCCAAGCCGTGGGGCTGGAGGTGTCACCGTGGTTCCCCCTACCTCCATGTGCCCCACATCCCCCCACACTGAATGCCCCAATCCCTGCATCCCCTCAATTCCCTCGTCCTTAACCCCCTGCAGCCCCCTCCCCACCGGACCCAGGCTTTGGGGTGTGGGGGTTTTGGGGTGTAGGGGATTGAGGTGGGGGGGTCCAGGTGGCAGTGCTGACGGTGCTGCTGTCCCCAGCTCAGCGCCAATGCCCTCATCTTCCTCTGCACCAACGTGGTGGGGGTCTGCACCCATTACCCTGCGGAGGTGGCACAGCGTAAAGCCTTCCAGGAGACCCGCGGGTACATCCAGGCACGGCTGCACCTCCAGAGGGAGAACCGGCAGCAGGTGGGGGCACGGGGGGGTGTTGGGGGACACGGGGGGGTG
>NW_011214569.1:0-728 GCF_000146605.3 Meleagris gallopavo
CTATGACCCCCTATGACCCCATAACCCCATAGAACCCCATAGAACCCCACACAACCCCCTATGACCCCCTATGACCCCATAACCCCATACGACCCCACATGACCCCACACAACCACACACAACCCCATAGAACCCCCTATGACCCCATAACCCCATAGAACCCCATAGAACCCCCTATGACCCCATAACCCCATACGACACCATTACCCCATATGACCCCATAGAACCCCATAGAACCCCCTGTGACCCCCTATGACCCCATAGAACCCTCTGACCCCATAACCCCATACAACCCCATAGAACCCCATAGAACCCCCTATGATCCCATAACCCCACATGACCCCATAACCCCTAACCCCGTAGAACCCCCTATGACCCCCTATGACCCTGTAACCCCATAGAACCCCATAGAACCCCCTATGACCCCATAACCCCACATGACCCCATAACCCCTAACCCCGTAGAACCCCCTATGACCCCCTATGACCCCGTAACCTCATAGAACCCCATAGAACCCCCTATGACCCCATACGACCCCATAACCCCATACAACCCCATAACCCCATATGACCCCACACAACCCCCTCTGACCCCTGTGACCCCTGTGACCCCTTCGACCCCCTCTGACCCTTTTAATCCTCCTGACCCCTCTGACCCCCTATAACCCTGTGACCCCTCTGACCCCCTATAACCCTCTGACCCCTATGACCCCCTCTGCCCCCTCTGAC
>NW_011214570.1:0-437 GCF_000146605.3 Meleagris gallopavo
GCGGTCACGTGACACGAAGGCACATGATGCGGCGCAGGGAGACGCAGCGTGACTGCGGGGGAGACGGGCGGTCACGTGACAGGAAGTCACATACGGGCGGTCACGTGGCAGGCAGGCAGTCGCGTGACACAAAGTCACTGGCAGGCGGCCACATGAAAAACAGGCGGTCACGTGACAGGAAGTCACCTGACAGGTGGTAACGCGGCAGACAAAAGGCGGTCACGTGACAGACAGGCGGTCACATGACACCAAGTCACAGGCAGGCGGTCACACGAACGGAAATCACAGGCAGTCAGGTGAAAAACAGGTGGTCACGGGACAGACAGGCGGATGGTCATGTGACAGGAAGTCAGAGACAGGCGGGCGGTCATGTGGCAGGAAGTCAGAGACAGGCGGTCGCGTGGCACGGAGGTCGCAGGCGGGCGGTCACGTGACAG
>NW_011214571.1:0-774 GCF_000146605.3 Meleagris gallopavo
GTTGGAAGACTGTTGGTGGTGGACAGGTCAACCCAGCTCCGTCCCCGACCCAAGGAGGACAGGTCAACCCAGCTCCATCCCCGCCCCAAGGAGGACAGGTCAACCCGGCTCCATCCCCGCCCCAAAGAGGACAGGTCAACCCAGCTCCATCCCCGCCCCAAAGAGGACAGGTCAACCCAGCTCCATCCCCGCCCCAAGGAGGACAGGTCAACCCAGCTCCATCCCCGCCCCAAAGAGGACAGGTCAACCCGGCTCCATCCCCGCCACAACACACCTTCAGCCCGGCGCCCACCAGGAAATCCACCAGCACCGACTTGAGCTTCGTCTGCCCCGATTTGAAGTCGTCCCCACAGATGAAGACGCGGCGCTGCGCTGCCAACTCCACGGCGCCCGGCACGAAGGTGTTCTGGGGCGACCCGTTGATGTAGGCGCAGCCCTCCAGGATGCTGGCCACGGCGAACAGCGTGGATGGGGACACCTCCAGGCCTCGCTGCGGGGACACCGTGGGGCTCAGCACTGCGGCACAACCCCTCCACGTCCTCTCCCCCCCTTCCCCTCACCTCGATGGCCCGCAGCAGGTTGTCGGCGCTGTCGTTGAGCCCCGGCACCACATCACAGAAGCGCTCGGTGTTGGCCGTCCACAGCACGATGACTTTGTCCACCCCGCTGCTCGCCCTGAAGTCCCGGATGTCCCTGCGGATCTGCTCCACCTGCAGGGATGGGGATGCAGGCAGGTCATCGTGGTGTCCCCCCGCCGTCCCCGTGTGCCCCCCC
>NW_011214572.1:0-994 GCF_000146605.3 Meleagris gallopavo
GTGTGGCTGACGCTGGCCGGCCTGCGCAGTGTGGTGGGGCCCAGGGTGAGGGAGTGGCCAAATCCTGCGCATCGCTTGTGCTGGTGAGTGCGGCCCCGGAGCAGGGGGCCTCGGGACAGCCCTTGCACCTCACCCTGCTGCAGACTCTCACAGGCTCCCTTTTCTCACACTCTCTTTTTTTAAAAAATATATATATTACTTTTTATTTTATTTTTTTTTTTCCTAGTTGTGAAACAGCGGCTGGACGGAGTCAAGATTAACTTGTCCTCTGGAACCCAGTGCCCCTGGCCTGCCATGGAGAAAGAGCAAATTTATGAGAACCTTCACGAGCTGCTCTTCTCTGTGGTGTGGAACTGGCAGGACTGCCAGGAGGAGGAGGTGAGCATTGCTGCACTCCCAGCCCAGGATGGCAGCAGGAGAACCCACGTCGGCAGCTCTGTCTGTGCCCAGCAGGCTGAGAGCCGAGGGGTGACAAGAGGGAGTGGGCTGGCTCTGCAAAGGGCCCTGAACTGGCTCTGTGCCGGGAAGCAGACGCATGTCGCAGCACTGTGGCAGGAAGTGCTGGGGATGAGGCTATGGGGAAAACCTGCCTGCCCTCCAGAGTGAGCCCATCTCCTGCTGAGCGTGAGGGTGTGGGGAAGGGAAAGAGAAAGCCCTCTCTGTAGAAAGGGCAGACCTTCAGTCTTTGATGCCCAGCCTCTGCCATTCCTTTCCAGGACAAACAGGCCGTCCTTGGGGCTATGGCTGCCATGCTGGATGTTCTCCTGCAAGAGGAGCTGCACCGAGAGCACGTCTGGGAGCAGCTCCTTTGGCTTGTGCGCCCATGTCAGGAGATCCAAGACACCTGCAGGGTGGCCAAGGTGAGACGTTGTGCATGGCTCAGGGTGGACATGGGGCCTGTGCAAGTGCCATGCGGGGTCAGGGGGATGCAGGGAGGAGGTGGGGAGCCCTTGGAGAAAGAAGAAACGGGTGTTCAAGGGAGGTCTGAGGCTTC
>NW_011214573.1:0-612 GCF_000146605.3 Meleagris gallopavo
GGGGGGTTATGGGGCGGTGCCCCCATCCAGTCACGCACCCACCCGCACTGCTCCATCACACCCATATGGACCCATATGGACCCCATTCGGACCCCATTCGGACCCCATTCGGACCCATATGGACCCCATTCGGACCCCATTCAGACCCCATTCGGACCCCATTCAGACCCCATTCAGACCCCATTCGGACCCATATGGACCCCATTCAGACCCCATTCAGACCCCATATGGACCCATACAGACCCCATTCAGACCCCATTCGGACCCCATTCAGACCCATATGGACCCCATTCAGACCCCATTCGGACCCCATTCAGACCCCATATGGACCCCATATGGACCCATATGGACCCCATTCAGACCCCATTCAGACCCCATATGGACCCCATTCAGACCCCATTCAGACCCCATATGGACCCCATTCAGACCCCATTCAGACCCCATTTGGACCCCATTGGACCCCATTCAGACCCCATTCAGACCCCATTCAGACCCCATTCGGACCCCATATGGACCCCATTCGGACCCCATTCGGACCCCATATGGACCCATATGGACCCATATGGACCCCATTCAGACCCCATTCAGACCCCATTCGGACCCCATTCAGAC
>NW_011214574.1:0-395 GCF_000146605.3 Meleagris gallopavo
TAAAATGATGTCACACAGCCCAAATGACGTCACACACCCCTAAAATGACGTCACACACACCATGTGACGTCACACGACCACATGTGATGTCATACCCCCAAAATGATGTCACGCACCCCATGTGACGTCCCAACCACCAAGTGACGTCAAACGCCCAAAATGACGTCACACACCCCTAAAATGATGTCTCACAACCCAAATGACATGACACACCCCATGTGACATCACACACCCCATGTGATGTCCCAACCCCCAAGTGACGTCATACGCCCATAAATGACGTCACAAACGCCATGTGACACCACACACCCCAAAATGACGTCACACACACCTAAAATGATGTCACACAGCCCAAATGACGTCACACACCACATGTGACATTACACACCCTATGT
>NW_011214575.1:0-1581 GCF_000146605.3 Meleagris gallopavo
AGGCGCTGGATGCACAGCCGGGGCGGGCACTGCGGCTCCGGGTTGCAGCGCTCGCTGCTGAACAGCGCGGCCGACAGCGGCAGGGATGGTTCGTGAGGGGAGGGGGGGATGGAGGGACCCCGGGGCGGACGGCAGGGCGGGGGGCACAGAGCCCCGAAAAGCACCCGGAGCCCATTGTTACGTGCAGACCCCATAAAAACACCCAGACCCCATAAAGCCACCCAGACCCCATTACTGCCCACTGACCCCATACAACCACCACAGACCCCATTACTGCCCACTGACCCCATACAACCACCGCAGACCCCATAAAGCCACCCAGACCCCATTACTGCCCACTGACCCCATACAACCACCCAGACCCCATAAAGCCAACCAGACCCCATTACTGCCCACTGACCCCAGAAAACCACCCAGACCCCATAAAGCCAACCAGACCCCATTACTGCCCACTGACCCCAGAAAACCACCGCAGACCCCATAAAGCCACTGCAGACCCCATTACTGCCCACAGACCCCATACAACCACTGCAGACCCCATTACTGCCCACTGACCCCAGAAAACCACCGCAGACCCCAGAAAACCACCGCAGACCCCATAAAGCCACTGCAGACCCCATTACTGCCCACAGACCCCATAAAGCCACTGCAGACCTCATTACTGCCCACAGACCCCATACAATCAGCAAGACCTCATAAAAAACACCACTGACCCCAGAAAGCCACCGCAGACCCCATTACTGCCCACTGACCCCAGAAAGCCACCGCAGACCCCATAAAGCCACCACTGACCCCATTACTGCCCACTGACCCCATAAAGCCACTGCAGACCCCATAAAACCACCGCAGACCCCATTAAAGCCACTGACCCCATACAACCACCCAGACCTCATAAAAAACACCAACCCCATAAAACCACCACTGACCCTATAAAACCACCGCAGACCCCATAAAGCCACCCAGACCTCATAAAAACCACTACTGACCCCATAAAACCACCACTGACCCCATAAAGCCACCACTGACCCATTACTGCCCACAGACCCCAGAAAGCCACCACAGACCCCATTACTGCCCACAGACCCCATAAAACCACCCAGACCTCATAAAAACCACCACTGACCCCATAAAACCACCACTGACCCCATAAAGCCACCCAAGCCCCAGAAAACCAACCCGGACCTCATAAAAAACACCAGTGACCCCATAAAAACACCCAGACCCCATTACTGCCCACAGACCCCAGAAACCCACCGCAGAACCCATAAAACTGCAGACCCCATTGCTACCCACAAACCCCACGACCACCCACGGATCCCATAAAGCCACCGCAGACCCCACAACCACCCACAAACCCCATAAAACGACCCCAAACCCCACAAAACCGCAGACCCCAAAAACCCCTGCAGTCCCACCCCCCACCGCACGGGGGCGGCCGCTCCCCTGTCGGTCCCCCTCACCTTCAGCTTCCCCAGCTCGAACTGCACCACGTGCTGACTGCTGGGCAGCACGAAGACGGCGGGGAACAGCTTGGTGTTGGGCTCCACCTGCGCGGATAGGGGGCGCTGTGGGGCGCTATGG
>NW_011214576.1:0-492 GCF_000146605.3 Meleagris gallopavo
CCATAGAGACCCCATAGCCACCCCATAGTCACCCCATAGAGCCCCCATGGAGACCCCATAGCCACCCCATAGGCACCCCATAGGCACCCCATAGAGACCCCATAGAGATCCTATAGCACCCTATAGACACCCCATAGCACCCATAGCCACCTCATAGCCACCCCATAGTCACCCCATAGAGACCCCATAGAGACCCATAGACACCCCACAGAGATCCCATAGAGTCCCCATAGACGCCTATAGGCACCCCATAGAGACCCCATAGAGACCCCATAGAGACCCCATAGCCACCCCATAGGCACCCCATAGAGACCCCATAGAGACCCCATAGAGATCCTATAGGACCCCATAGAGACCCCATAGACACCCCATAGAGACCCCATAGGCAACCCATAGAGATCCTATAGCACCCTATAGACACCCCATAGCACCCCATAGCCACCTCATAGCCACCCCATAGTCACCCCATAGAGCCCCCATAGAGACCCCATA
>NW_011214577.1:0-559 GCF_000146605.3 Meleagris gallopavo
ATGGATTGGGGACATCAGGATATGGGGACATTGTGGGACATTGGGACATGGGGACATTGTGGGACTTTGGGATGTGGAGGGTGTGGGATTATGGGGTCACAACATGGACATGGGGACATTGTGGGATGGGGACGTGGGATGTGGGATTATGGGGTCACAACATGGATTGGGGACTTGGGGACATCAGGATATGGGGACATGGGGACATTGTGGGACATGGGGACATTGTGAGATGTGGGATTATGGGGTCCCCACATGGATTGGGGACATCAGGATATGGGGACATTGTGGGACATTGGGACATGGGGACATTGTGGGACTTTGGGATGTGGGGGGTGTGGGATTAAGGGGTCACAACATGGACATGGGGACATTGTGGGATGTGGGGACGTGGGACATGGGATTATGGGGTCACAACATGGATTGGGGACATGGGGGCATTGTGGGACATGGGGGACATGGGGACGTGGGATGTGGGATTATGGGGTCACCACATGGATTGGGGACATGGGGACGTTGTGGGATTTTAGGACGTGGGGGGGTGTGGGATTATGGGGTC
>NW_011214578.1:0-349 GCF_000146605.3 Meleagris gallopavo
CTCACCTCCCCAAGCCCGAAGGGATGAGCCCCCCCAGAATCACAGAATGGCCAGGGTTGGAAGGGACCTCGAGGATCACGAAGCTCCAACCCCCTGCCACATGCAGGGCCACCAACCTCCACATCTCACAGCAGCCCAGGCTGCCCAGGGCCCCATCCAACCTGGCCTTGAACACCTCCAGGGATGGACGGGGATCCATAGCCTTTCTGGGCAGTTGTTCCAGCACCTCACCGCTCTCATAGCAAACAACTTCCCCCTGACATCCAACCTCAATCTCCCCTTCCTCAACTTCAAACCATTTCCCCTTATCCTGCAGTTATTTACTCCCCTTCCCCCCCAAGGCCTTCCC
>NW_011214579.1:0-690 GCF_000146605.3 Meleagris gallopavo
GTGACGTCACTTGGGGGTTGGGACGTCTAATGGGGTGTGTGACGTCATTTTCGGGGTATGACATCACATGTGGTTGTGTGACATCACATGGGCTGTGTGACGTCGTTTTAAGGGTGTGTGACGTCACTTTGGGGGTATTGCATCACTTGGGGGTTGTGACGTCATTTTGGGGTTTGTGATGTCACAATGGGTGTGTGACGTCATTTTGGGAGTGTGACGTCACTTGGAGGTTGTGACGTCACATGGGGTGTGTGTCGTCACTTTTTTGAGTTGTGACGTCAAATGGGTGGGTGTGTCATCACATGGGGTGTATGACGTCACATGGGGGTTGTGACGTCATTATGGGGGTGTGACATCACATGTGGTGGTGTGACGTCACATGGGGTGTGTGACGTCATTTTAGGGGTGTGTGACGTCTTTTTGGGTTGCGTGATGTCGCTTGGGTGTAGTGACGTCACATGGGGTGTGTGACGTCATTTTTGGGGTATGACATCACATGTGTTTGTGTGACGTCATTTTAGGGGTGTGTAATGTCATTTTAGGGGTGTGTCATGTCATTTTGGGGGTATTGCGTCATAGGGGTTTTGTGACGTCATTTGGGGTGTGTGATGTCACATGGGGTGTGTGACGTCACTTATGGGCGAGTGACGTCACTTGGGGGTTGTGACGTCACATGGGGTGTGTGACGTC
>NW_011214580.1:0-696 GCF_000146605.3 Meleagris gallopavo
TCTTATGGCGGGTGTGACAGGACATGGATGGCTCAAATTCACTTGGGGCCGTTACGTTATATGGGCGTGTGACATCACATGGGGGAGTGACTTCATATCGGGGTGTGTGACATCATGGCGGTTGTGACATCTTATGGGGGTGTGATGTCATGCTCCTCTAGCCCCATATCGCCCTGTATCACTGCACAGCCTTGTTATAACCCTATATCTCACCAATACTCCCCCATTCCCCCTTTAGTCCCCCGTAGTCCCTGTATTTGAGCCTATATCTGGACCATTTAACCCCACATCCTTCCATAGCCCACCTCATACCCCCACGTAGACCCCCATAGCCCCACCGAAGCCACCCCCAATGCTCCCTATAGGATTGGGGTATGAGAATATGTATATGGGAAGAATATGGAATGGGAGATTGGAAAATGGAATCTATGTGGGATGGACATGGGATCAACATGGGATGATTGGGGATGAAATATGTATATGGGATGGGACGGGGATGATAACGGGATGAGATAAGTATATGGAATGAACACGGGATGGATGCGGATATGGGGGAGGTGAAGGGAAGAGGATGTGGGGGCATGGATATGGGATGGATTTGAGATGGCTGTGGGGAGGATATGATGGATACGGGATGGGATAAAGTTATGGCAGATGGACATGGGTGCTATGAGATGGGGCTATAGTTGTTATGGG
>NW_011214581.1:0-608 GCF_000146605.3 Meleagris gallopavo
GGGGTTTTTTCCTTTAAAAAGAGGTATTTGTGGGAGGAAAAGGCGTATTTTCGTGTAAAAACAGGTATTTGTGTGAGAAAAAGGGGTATTTTCGTGTTAAAATCAGGTGTTTGTGTGAGAAAAAGGGGTATTTTGGTGTAAAAACAAGTATTTGTGGGAGCAAAAGGGTTATTTTCGTGTTAAAAACAGGTATTTGTTGGAGAGAAAGGGCTATTTTCGGTTAAAAACAGGTATTTGTGGGAGAAAAAGGGGTATTTTCCGTTAAAAAGAGGTATTTGAGGAAGAAAAAGGGGTATTTTGGTATAAAAACAGGTATTTGTTGAGAAAAAGGGGTATTTTCGTGTAAAAACAGGTATTTCATGGAGAAAATGGGGTATTTTCGTGTAAAAACGGGTGTTTATGGGAGAAAAAGAGGTATTTTGGTATAAAAGCAGGTATTTGTTGAGAAAAAGGGGTATTTTCGTGTAAAAACAGGTATTTGTGGGAGAAAAAGGGGTATTTTGGAGTAAAAACAGGTATTCTGGAGAAAAGGGGTATTTTTGGTGTAAAAAACCAGGGTATTTTGTGGGGAGAAAAAAGGGGGTATTTGGTGTAAAACAGGTATTGTG
>NW_011214582.1:0-318 GCF_000146605.3 Meleagris gallopavo
ATTCATGCAGCCGTACCCAATATTGCTTCCCTAATGGACACATTGAGTAGGGAGATAAAAACCTATCATTGTCCTAGATATAGCAAATGCATTCTTCAGTATCCCAATTACTGAAGAATCACAAGATCAATTTGCATTCACATGGGGAGGCAGGCAGTGGACCTTCCAGGTCCTGCCACAGGGGTATGTGCATTCACCAACGTATTGTCACAATCTAGTGGTGCATGACCTGGCTAATTGGAAAAAACCTAGTGATGATATCTTACATAATTATGTTGATGATCTCCTGCTGACATCCGACTCACTGGCGGCAGCAGG
>NW_011214583.1:0-392 GCF_000146605.3 Meleagris gallopavo
GGAGCTATGGGGCTCTATGGCGCCCTATGGGGCTCTATGGGGTTCTATGGGGAGCTATGGGGCCCTGTGGGGCTCTATGGGGTTCTGTGGGGAGCTATGGGGAGCTATGGGGCCCTGTGGGGCTCTATGGGGTTCTGTGGGGTTCTATGGGGAGCTATGGGGCCCTGTGGGGCTCTATGGGGTTCTATGGGGAGCTATGGGGCTCCGTGGGGCTCTATGGGGAGCTATGCGGCCCTGTGGGGCTCTATGGGGAGCTATGGGGAGCTATGGGGATCTATGGGGCCCTATGGGGCCCTATGGGGCTCTATGGGGTTCTATGGGGAGCTATGGGGCTCTATGGGGTTCTATGGGGAGCTATGCGGCCCTGTGGGGCTCTATGGGGAGCTATGGGG
>NW_011214584.1:0-379 GCF_000146605.3 Meleagris gallopavo
ATTATGGCTTCCCCATGGCACCTCCAGCCCTGAGACCCCCACACTGACCCCCAAATCTGATTCTCCCCCAAATGGCTTCCCCATGGTACCCCCAACCCTGAGACCCCCACATCAATCCTCAGAATGAGACCCCCACGCTGACCCCAACTCTGACCCCCCCCATTATGGCTTCCCCATGGCACCTCCAACCCTGAGACCCCCACACTGACCCCCAAATCTGATTCTCCCCCATTATGGGTTCCCCATGGCACCTCCAACCCTGAGACCCCCACACTGACCCCCAAATCTGATTTTCCCCCATTATGTGTTCCCCATGGCACCTCCAACCCTGAGACCCCCCCACACTGACCCCCAGAATGAGATCCCCAACCCAGAGACC
>NW_011214585.1:0-825 GCF_000146605.3 Meleagris gallopavo
CAATGCCCTCATCCAGGTCATCAATAAAGACATTGAAGAGGACAGGCCCCAGCACTGACCCCTGGGGAACACCACTCATGACCGGTCACCAGCTGGACTTAACTCCATTCACCAGCACTCTCTGAGCCCGGCCCTCCAGCCAGCTCCTTACCCAGCCAAAAGTGTACCCATCCAAGCCTCGGGCTGCCAGCTTCTGCAGGAGAATACTGTGGGAGACAGTGTCAAAGGCTTTGCTGAAGTCTAGGTAGACCATATCAACAGCCTTTCCCTCATCCACCAGATGGGTCACAAGATCATAGAAGGAGATCAGGTTGGTCAAACAGGACCTGCCCTTCATGAACCCATGCTGGCTAGACCTGATCCCCCGGTCATCCCGCACATGCCGCATGATCTCCCTCAAGACAATCTGCTCCATAACCTTCCCTGGCACCGAGGTCAGGCTAACAGGCCTGTAGTTCCCCGGATCCTCCTTACGACCTTTCTTGTAAATGGGAGTCACATTGGCAAGCCTCCAGTCTTCTGGGCCTCACTAGTCAACAAGGAGCGCTGATAGATGATAGAAAGTGGCTGGGCTATCACCTCCTCCAGTTCCCTCAGCACTCTCGGGTGCATCTCATCTGGCCCCATAGACTTGTGGCAGTCCAGTTGGAGTAGTAGGTCTCTGACTGTTTCTTCCAGAATCACGGGGGGTTAGTGTGCTCCCCAGCCGAGATTACCAGGTCAGAGAGAGGAGTATCCTGATGATAACCTGTCTGACTTTTAAAGACAGACGTAAAGAAGGCATTCAGAACCTCCGCCTTTTCCTTATCCTCAGTGGTCACATTC
>NW_011214586.1:0-438 GCF_000146605.3 Meleagris gallopavo
GCTATGGGGCACTATGGGGTGCTATGGGGTGGTTATGGGGTGGCTATGGGGCACTATGGGGTGCTATGGGGCGCTATGGGGTGGTTATGGGGTGGCTATGGGGTTCTATGGGTGGTTATGGGGCGGCTATGGGGCACTATGGGGTGCTATGGGATGGTTATGGGGCGGCTATGGGGCACTATGTGGTGCTATGGGGCCTCCATGGACTGGGACCGAGCCTGCTTCACCATGGACCCGGTATGTGGGGCGCTATGGGGTGGCTATGGGGCACTATGGGGTGCTATAGGATGGTTATGGGGTGGCTATGAGGCACTATGGGGTGCTATGGGGTGGTTATGGGGTGGCTATGGGGCACTATGGGGTGCTATGGGGCCTCCATGGACTGGGACCGAGCCTGCTTCACCATGGACCCGGTATGGGGGGTGCTGTGGGGCGCTA
>NW_011214587.1:0-719 GCF_000146605.3 Meleagris gallopavo
TGCACGCACAGCCCAGATTGCAGTGCACACACAGCACAGATTGCAGTGCACGCACAGCCCAGATTGCAGTGCACACACAGCACAGATTGCAGTGTGCACACAGCACAGATTGCAGTGCACACACAGCACAGATTGCAGTGCACACACAGCACAGGTTGCAGTGCACACACAGCACAGATTGCAGTGCACACACAGCAAAGATGGCAGTGCACACACAGCTCAGATTGCAGTGCACACAGCACAGATTGCAGTGCACACACAGCCCAGATTGCAGTGCGCACACAGCACGGGTTGCAGTGCACACAGCCCAGATTGCAGTGCACACAGAGCACAGTTTGCAGTGCACACAGCCCAGATTGCAGTGCACACACAGCACAGATTGCAGTGCACACACAGCACAGATTGCAGTGGACACAGGTCAGATTGCAGAGCACACAGAGCACAGATTGCAGTGCACAGAGCACAGATTGCAGTGCACACAGAGCTTAGATTGCAGTGCAGACACAGCACAGATTGCAGTGGACACAGCACAGATTGCAGTGGACACAGCTCAGATTGCAGTGCACACACAGCCCAGATTGCAGTGGACACAGCTCAGATTGCAGTGCACACACAGGACAGATTGCAGTGCACACACAGCCCAGATTGCAGTGGACACAGCTCAGATTGCAGTGCACACACAGGACAGATTGCAGTGCACACAGCACAGATTGCAGTGC
>NW_011214588.1:0-625 GCF_000146605.3 Meleagris gallopavo
TGGGTATTTTCGTGTAAAAACAGGTATTTGTTGGAGAAAAAGTGGTATTTTCAGTTAAAAACAGGTATTTCCTGAAGAAAAAGGGGTATTTTCGTGTAAAAACAGGTATTTGTGGGAGAAAAAAGGGTATGTTCGGTGAAAAACAGGTATTTGTGGGAGAAAAATGGGTATTTTTTTGTAAAAACAGGTATTTCTTTGTGAAAAAGGAGTATTTTCGTGTAAAAACAGGTATTTTTTGAGAAAAAGGGATATTTTTCTATAAAAACAGGTATTTGTGGGAGAAAAAGGGTTATTTTCGTGTAAAAACAGCCATTTGTGTGGAGAAAAAGGGGTATTTTCGGTGAAAAACAAATATTGGTGGGAGAAAAAGGGGTATTTTCGTGTAAAAACAGGTATTTCTTGGAGAAAAAGGAGTATTTTGGGTGTAAAAACAGGTATTTGTGGGAGAAAAAGGGTATTTTCGTGTAAAAACAGGTACTGGTGAGAGAAAAAGGGGTATTTTGGGTGTAGAAACATATATTTGTGGGAGAAAAAGGGTATTTTTGTGTAAAAACAGGTATTTGTGGGAGAAAAAGGGGTATTTTTGTGTAAAAAGATGTATTTCTTGGAGAAAAAGGGGTATTTT
>NW_011214589.1:0-1068 GCF_000146605.3 Meleagris gallopavo
CAGTTTCCTCCCACAAATACCATTTTTCTAACCAGAAATACGACATTTTCTCCCAGAAATACGCGTTTTCTCCCAAAATGTGATGTTCTGCACCAGAAATACCAGTTTTATTCACGAAGACACAACGTTTTTCACCAGAAATGCCTATTTTATACCCAAACATGACATTTTCTCCCAGAAATACCAGATTTTGCCCCTAAAACATGATAGTTTAGTCCAGAAATACCAGTTTTATCACCGAAGACACAACGTTTTCGACCAGAAACACCGATTTTCTCCTAAAAAATTACATTTTCTCCCAGAAATACCAGTTTTCTTCCCCAAAATATGACATTTTCTCTCAGAAATAGTAGATTTCTCCCCAAAAATATGGTACTTTCTACCACAAATACCCGTTTTCTCCCAAAAGTAAGCCACTTTCTGCCAGGAACTACAGTTTCCTCCCACAAATACAATTTTTCAACCAGAATTATGACGTTTTCTCTCAGAAATACTTGATTTTGCCCCCAAAACATGACATTTTCTCCCAGAAAAACGCGTTTTCTCCCAAAATGAGATGTTCTGCACCAGACATACCAGTTTTATTCACGAAGACACAACGTTTTTCACCAGAAATAACTATTTTATACCCAAACATGACATTTTCTCCCAGAAATACCAGATTTTGCCCCAAAAACATGATAGTTTGGTCCAGAAATACCAGTTTTATCACCGAAGACTCAACGTTTTCTACCAGAAACACCGATTTTCACCTAAAAAATGACGTTTTCTCCGAGAAATACCATTTTTCTCCGAAAATATGATATTTTGCACCAGAAATTCCAGTTTTATCACCGAAATTTCTACGTTTTCTACCAGAAATACCAATTTTCTCCTAAAAAATTACATTTTCTCCAGAAATACCAGATTTCTTCCCTTAAATATGACACCTTTTCCAAGAAATAGTAGATTTTTCCCCAAAAATAAGATATTTTCTCCAAGAAATGCCAGTTTTATCGCGTAAATACGTCATTTTATTCCGCAAATACCCGCTTTCTCCCAAAAATATGCCATTTTCTGCCAGGAACT
>NW_011214590.1:0-401 GCF_000146605.3 Meleagris gallopavo
CTCCGGAGCGGTTCAGCGCGAATGCTGCTTTCTGCGCATGAGAGCGAAGGAGTGCGATTCCGATGCCAACAACTGCGAATTCAGGCTCCTGCACTCCCTGCGAGTGGGGGTTTTTTCTCAGAAGTCCTGAAAGGGTCTCTCCCAACTTTCTGAAACGCGCTCCCTGAGAGCACTGCATCTGTCTCTCCTCGAAATTCCAAGTGTCGTATAAGAGAGGGTTTTCCCTTCCACTCTTTTCCTGTCTGAATGCAGAGGTGCAGCAGTGGAAAGCCTCACTGGGACGAATTGTGGCTCCAAGTAAAGCAGAGACATAGTTTTTAGAGCTAGGCGAGTGCATTCTGCACGTTCGGAGATAAAAGCGATTACTCGGCCAGCTACGGCAAAGTCTCCGGAGCGGTTCT
>NW_011214591.1:0-662 GCF_000146605.3 Meleagris gallopavo
ATCTCCCACAAATAACTGTTTTCACCGAAAATACCCCTTTTTCTCACACAAATACCTGTTTTTAACACGAAAATAACCATTTTTCTTCCAGGTAATACCTGTTTTTACACGAAAATACTCCTTTTTCTCCCACAAATACCTGTTTTTACACAAAAATACCCCTTTTTTTCCCACAAATACCTGTTTTTACACCAAAATACCCCATTTTCTCCCAGAAATACCAGTTTTTACACGAAAATACCCCTTTTTCTCCCACAAATACCTGTTTTTACTCATTAATAAGGCTTTTTTCCACGAAATACCTGTTTTTACACGGAAATACCCCTTTTTCTCCCACAAATACCAGTTTTTACACGAAAATGCCCCTTTTTCTCCCACAAATACCTGTTTTTACAAGACAATACCCCTTTTTCTCCCACAAATACCTGTTTTTACACGAAAATACCACTTTTTCTCCCACAAATACCTGTTTTTACACGAAAATACCCCTTTTTCTCCCACCAATACCAGTTTTTACACAAAAATACCCCTTTTTCTCCCACCAATACCAGTTTTTACACGAAAATACCCCTTTTACTCCCACAAATACCTTTTATGTTAAAAACAGGTATTTGTGTGAGAAAAAGTTGTATTTTCGATTAAAAACGGGTATTTGTGGTATA
>NW_011214592.1:0-510 GCF_000146605.3 Meleagris gallopavo
CCAACAAGTGACAGTTTTAGCACAAAAATACAACATTTTCCACCACAAATACCAGTTTTCTCCCAAAAATATGCCGTTTTCTGCCAGCAACTGCCGTTTCCTCCCACAAATACCATTTTTCAACCAGAAACATGACATTTTCTCCCACAAATACCAGCTTTCTCCCCAGGAATATGACGTCTTCGGCCAGAAATACCAGCTTTCTCCCAGAAATATGACTTTCTGAACCAGAAATTCCAGTTTTCTCACCAAAAACTCAGCTTTTCCTAACAGAAATAGCAGTTTTCGCCCGGAAGGAGGCCATTTTCTCTCAGAACTGGCAGTTTTCTCCCACAACATGACCTTTTCTCCCAGGAATTGCACCTTTCTTCCTGAAATATTACATTTTCTCAACAAAAATGCCAGTTGTCTCCCCAACAATATGGCAATATCTCCCCGAAATATCAGCTTTCTCTTCGAAATATTACATTTACTACCAGAAATACCAGTTTTCTACCCAAAACACAACGT
>NW_011214593.1:0-715 GCF_000146605.3 Meleagris gallopavo
AAAGCACAGAGCTCAGTCTCCGTGTGCAGCACGCTCACCAGAGCACCGGCTCTGCTCCCCAGCTGTGGCACAAACGCTCCCAGCCCGGCAACCACTGTGACCTCAGCGAGTGCCCGCATCGCTTCTGTGCCTGCATCATAGGCATAGGGAACGGTCACCTCCCAGATCCAAATTTTAGGAAACCAACACAGGGTCACCCAGTGGGGTGAATGGGATTAATTGAATGGGAGTTAACTGAAGTAAAACAACTGAGAAGTGAAGATGACTCTTTGCAGCCCAATAAAAACGCAATATGGCCTCGTAGTGGTCAGTGGAGTCCCAGAGGAACCAGTCGCAACTGGGAGGAGTGCACACCAGTATGGACCAGAAAAGTCCAGTATGGCTAAGTAACAACCAGTAAGGACCAGTATGGCCTCAGAGCGGTCAACGGAATCCTATAGGAATCAGTAGAAACCAATAGGAAGGCACGCCTGTGTGCCCCAGGGCCGGCGCTGACCTCTGCCTCTGGCTTTGGGCCCCAGGGCTGGTGTTGGCCTCTCGGGCTGTAGATGTGGCTTTAGGCCCTCGGCCTGGTGCCGGCCTCTCTGGCCGTGCTTCAGGCCCGGGGGCTGGTGCCAGCCTGTCAGGACTTGGCTTTAGGCTCCGCGGCCGCTGCCAGCCCGTCTGGCTGTAGATGTGGCTTTAAGCCCCGGCTCTGGTGCTGGCCTCTGTGGCT
>NW_011214594.1:0-539 GCF_000146605.3 Meleagris gallopavo
CCCACAAGGGGGTTGGCAGAGACCCCACTGACCCCATAGACATCCCATAGAGCCCCATAGAAACCCCATAGAACCCCATAGAATGCCTTAAAACCCCATAGAACCCCATAGCATCCCATTGAAACCCCATAGAAACCCCATAGAACCCCATAGAATCCCATAGAAAACCTATAGAACCCCATTCAACCCAGTAGAACCCCATAGAAACCCCATTCAACCCCACAGAAACCCCATAGAACCCCATTCAACCCCATTCAACCCCATAGAATCCCATAGAACCCCATAGAATCCCATAGAATCCCATAGAAACTCAATAGAAACCTCATAGAACCTCATAAAACCCCACAGAACCCCATAGAACCCCATAGAAACCCTAAAGAACCCCATAGAACCCCCACGACCCCATAGAACCTCATAGAACCCAATTCAACCCCATAGAATCCCATAGAACCCCATAGAACCCCATTCAACCCCATAGAATCCCATTGAAACCCAATAGAACCCCATAGAACCCCATAGAAACCCCATAGAACCCCATA
>NW_011214595.1:0-977 GCF_000146605.3 Meleagris gallopavo
GTCTACCAGAAATACCAGTTTTCTTCCCCAAAATATGGCATTTTCTCCCAGAAATAGTAGATTTCTCCCAAAAAATAGGGTATTATCTACCACAAATAACCGTTTTGTCCCAAAAGTAAGCCATTTTCTGCCAGGAACTGCAGTTTCCTCCCACAAATACCTTTTTTTCAACCAGAAGTAGGATGTTTTCTCCCAGAAATACCTGATTTTCCCTTCAAAACATGACACTTCCTCCCAGAAATACGAGTTTTCTCCCAAAATATGATATTTTGCTCCAGAAATGCCAGTTTTATCACCGAAGACGCAACATTTTTCACCAGAAATACCTATTTTATCCCCAAACATGACATTTTCTCCCAGAAATACCTGTTTTCTTCCCCAAAACATGACATTTTCTCCCAGAAATACGAGTTTTCTCCCAAAATATGATATTCTGCCCCAGAAATTCCAGTTTTATCACCGAAGACTCTACGTTTTTCACCAGAAATACCTATTTTATCCCCAAACATGACATTTTCTCCAGAAATACCAGAGTTCTTCCCTTAAATATGACACCTTTTCCAAGAAATAGTAGATTTTTCCCCAAAAATATGATATTTTCTCCAAGAAATGCCAGTTTTATCGCATAAATACGACATTTTATACCGCAAATAGCCGCTTTCTCCCAAAAATATGCAGTTTTCTGCCAGCAACTGCAGTTTCCTCCCACAAATACCATTTTTTCAACAATAAATAGGACCTTTTTTTCCCAGAAATACCAGATTTTGCCCCCAAAACATGACATTTTCTTCAAGAAATACGAGTTTTCTCCCAAAATACGTTGTTTTGCTCCAGAAATACCAGTTTTATTCTCGAAGACTCTACGTTTTCTAACAGAAATATCAATTTTCTCCTCAAAAATTACATTTTCTCCAGAAATACCAGATTTCTTCCCTTAAATATGACACCTTTTCCAAGAAATAGTAGATTTTTCCCCA
>NW_011214596.1:0-1196 GCF_000146605.3 Meleagris gallopavo
CTGTCAGCAGCGGTCTCGTGTTTCTCGCTAGCCGAGAACGAGCCACTTCAGCCGGCTGCTTTTCTCCGACGAGTGAGCGGGCTCCTGTGCGCACATCGGAAAGGAGCGGTTTGCACTTCGCCTTGGCTACATGCAGATTGCACACGACTACCTCTGAATACTATGTCTCTGCCTTTATTTCGAGCCACAATTCATTCTAGTCAGGTTTTCCACTGCTACACATCTGCATTCAGACAGGAAAAGAGTGGAAGGGAAAACCCTCTCTAATAAGGCATTTGCAAGTTCGAGGAGCGACAGATGTAGTGCTCTCAGGGAGAGTGTTTCAGAAAGAGGGGACTTATCCTTTCAGGACTGCGGAGTAAAAAACCCCCACTCGCAGGTAGTGCAGGAGGCTGAATTCGCAGTTGTCGGCATCGGAATCGCTCTCCTTCGCTCTCACGCGTAGAAAGCGGCACTCGCGCTGAACCGCTCCGGAGACTTGGCCGGAGCTGGCTGGGAAAACGCGCTTTTCACCGAACGCCGCTTTGAGCTGTCAGCAGCGGTCTCGTGTTTCTTGCTTGCCGAGAACGGGCAACTTCAGCCGGCTGCTTTTCTCCAACGAGTGAGCGGGCTCCTGTGCGCGCATCGGAAAGGAGCGGTTTGCACTTCGCCTTGGCTACATGCAGATTGCACACGACTAGCTCTGAATACTATGTCTCTGCCTATATTTCGTGGCACAATTCGTCCCTGCGCGGTTCTCCACTGCTATACGTCTGCATTCAGAGAGGAAAGAGTGGAAGGGAAACCCTCTCTAACAAGACACTGGAAGTTGGAGGAGCGACAGCTGTAGTGCTCTCAGGGAGAGCCTTTCGGAAAGTGTGGAGAGATCCTTCAGGACTTCGGAGAAAAAAACCCCCACTCGCAGGTAGTGCAGGAAGCATCGGAATCGCACTCCTTCGCTCTCATGCGTAGAAAGCGGCATTCGCGCTGAACCGCTCCGGAGACTTTGCCGGAGCTGGCCGAGAAATCGCGCTTATCACCGAATGCGCTTTCTTCCGTCAGCAGCGGTCTCGTGTTTCTCGCTTGCCGAGAACGGGCAACTTCAGCCGGCTGCTTTTCTCCGACGAGTGAGCGGGCTCCTGTGCGCACATTGGAAAGGATCGGTATGCACTTCGCCTTGGCTACATGCAGAATGCACTGCGCTTACCTCTGAATAC
>NW_011214597.1:0-915 GCF_000146605.3 Meleagris gallopavo
CTGCACGCCTTCTCAGCAAAATATCCCCTGCTAACTTGTACCAATGCATACTACCATGTCTCTTAGTTCTCATTGTTTGAGTATCCCAGGCTCACAATCTTCTCCACACAGTCACCAAGGAATATTTCAATATTAGATCCGCTTCCAATCTGTTGTTTTTAAGTATATTTTGTATTTCTCCATAGAGGTAGGAGGGCAATAATTCTTAAGGTTATGGCGTTCATTTTACAGGTTAAGTTTATATAACCTTTGTCCTGCCCTGTGCTAAGGATTAAAATTATCCTTGTCATTCTGCCCTCTCCTATGTCTACCCTGCAGATTTGCCTTCTCTCAGAACACACCGGTTTCTGCTTTTAAGCATGGTATCTGACGTGTCTTCTGCTAGCCTCTGCCCCAGCAACTTTTTGGAAAAGCATCCTATGCTGCATTTCATACGAAGGTTTAGGAAAGGCCAAACTTTGCTCTGAGAAGCTTCTAGTGCAAAACCACAATCCAACTCTCAGCCTTGAGTCTCTTGACGTCAGATGCCCCCTTGCTGCCTCCTCCCCACAGCTTGCCTTCCCCCAGCGTACAGGCTTTTGTTGGAGAGAGGTTGGAGAAAGCCTCGATGCCGTGCTTGCACTGCTCTGCAAGAGACAAAACGGTGGTATGATATCAATCACAGAACGACGGAGCACAGGGGTCGGAAGGGACCACTGGAGATCATCTAGCTCAAGTCCTTGCTAAAGAAGGTTCCCCACACTAGTTTGCAGAGGAAAGAATCCAAGAGACTTTTGAGTATCTCCAGAAAAGGAGACTTCGCCACCTCTCTGGGCAGCCTGTTCCAATGCTCCGTCAGTCAGTGCTGTACTAGTTTCTCCTGGGCTTTCTTCCAGAGGCTCCAGGCGCGGCCATTCTCCCCTGTTGTGCTAGTAA
>NW_011214598.1:0-671 GCF_000146605.3 Meleagris gallopavo
GGAGACTGGTATTTCTGGAAGAAAACGTTGAGTCTTCGGTGATAAACCTGGTATTTCAGGTGCAAAATATCATATTTTGGGGAATAAAACGCGTATTTCTTGAAGAAAATGTCATGTTTTGAGGAGAAAATTTGGTATTTTTGGGAGAAAACGTCATATTTCTGGTTGAAAAATGGCATTCCTGGGAGGAGACTGTAGGTCCTGGCAGAAAATGGCATATTTTTGGGAGAAAGCGGGTATTTGTGGTAGAAAATGGCATATTTTTGCGATTAAACTGGCATTTCTTGGAGAAAATATCCTATTTTGGGGGAGAAATCTACTATTTCTTGGAGAAAATGTCATATTTTGGGGAGGAAAACTGGTATTTCTGGGTGAAAATGTCATTTTTGGGAAGAAAATTGCTATTTCTGGTAGAAAACGTTGAGTCTTCGGTGATAAAACTGGTATTTCAGGTGCAAAATATCATATCTTGGGGGAGAAAAAGCGTATTTCTTGAAGAAAATGTCATGTTTTGGTGGAAAATCAGGAATTTTTCGGAGAAAACGTCATATTTCTGGTAGAAAAATGGTATTTCTGGGAGGAGACTGCAGTTTCTGGCAGAAAATGCCATATTTTTGGGAGAAAGCGGGTATTTGTGGTAGAAAATGTTGTATATTTGCGATTAAACTGGC
>NW_011214599.1:0-529 GCF_000146605.3 Meleagris gallopavo
GGGAAAGTCCTCTGACACCGACACAGGGAAACGGTTCCCGTGCAGAAGCCGCCCTGCGCAGGCAGAGCAGCTCTAAGCTGAGATTCCTGCCTTTACTGAAGTTGCGCTCTCAAGTCTGAAGCTTGTGCCTACCTGAAAGCCATGCTTGCCTCTCCACCAGGGGCTCAGCTCCTTTGCTGGCATAGCAATAACGCACACGATGTCTCCCACCTGCAAGAGATTGCAAGGTCAATCCCAGCTTCAGCACGGCTGGGAGGAAAGCACAGCTCAAATGACTGCATTCTTCTGCATTGCCAAATACTGTCGAGCTGGAGAGCAATTGCACCAGTGCAGCTCTTAAGGCATTTGCCGTTGTACAATTGAATTTGGAGGTAGAAGAGTCACTGTGTTACACAGCAGCAGGCTCTCTGCCAAAGGGGATGGAAGAGCTCCAATTATCTGCAGACATAAGTCAGCAGAACAGATCCTGAACAGATCTACACGCTCCATACACTGGTCTGCTGTTGCGCAAAGACCAGGCTACCACACT
>NW_011214600.1:0-589 GCF_000146605.3 Meleagris gallopavo
TGCGGGTCCCCTTGCTTTTAAGATCTTTCCTAAACCTCTCCATATTCCCTGCCAGTCAGCACTCTCTGGTTCTGGAGGAGACTCCTTCCCTTTGTAAAGGAATATAATCCAGGAAAACAATAGCGCGCCCATGAGTATTAATTCGAAATTCGAAAACCGTCTGACAAACCGATAAGGAAGCCTGGAGACTGGTCTGAACATTGTGCTGTTTGTAAAATTAGCCATTCCATCTGGGATGTGAATGTCAAAATTCAGACCATACCACATTGCATACAGGTACCATGCAGGTGTCTCCGTCAATGCCCTTAAGTAGTTATATATGAACATAATTCCACAACAAGTAATTATGGCCTTGATAATTTGCCAATAGGTTGAGAGTAACATGACGGCTTGTAAACCTTTACTCAACACCCCCACAATGAAAAGTGGGTTCATTGCTGGTGTCTATTAAAACAGGGGTTAATGAATTGAAACTGACAAGAGGAAGGAGGAAAAAGGGGAAAAAAAAAGAAAAAGGCACTACCCAGACTGAGCAGTGCTCAAAGTTTACAAATATCCCAGAACACTGGCAGCACGCCTAGTCTTTCAA
>NW_011214601.1:0-1172 GCF_000146605.3 Meleagris gallopavo
GCAATCAGCAACATACCCCCAGACATGGCTCTAAACAGCCTCCTCTTCTCGACCACGCTGTGAGCAGGCCTTGGACTGCAGGGTCTGCACCTCAGCTGCTGTGGGGTACAGTGACCTTCTGCTGGTTTCCCTCACAAGGGAGCAGCCATCAATCAGAAGGCAACAAAGAAGGGTCAGGGCCTGTGCTCACTAAGCTAGGCAGGTGTGGAGGAACCATGTCAGGGGAAGGCCATTGCATGGCTAAAAGCACAGAGAAGGAAGGACGGCAAGAAGGACGTCTGGAATGCATTAATTAGTTCGGTTTCAGGCTTAGGTGAAAGTCAGCTGTGGGCAATGGTTTGGGAGCCCAAAAGTAGAGGTCCCACTGAGATTTGAACACAGATCGCTGGATTCAGAGTCCAGAGTGCTCACCTTTACACCATGGGACCAGCTGCACACCTGCTCTATGGCCTCTCAGCAACAGAATGGACAGACAGACCATTATCCCATTCCATGCATGGCAAAGTACAAAGGCACATGGGATTTGCCTCCCAGAGCACCTGTCAGTCATTGTGATGTGGAAGAGTTGGGGAAAACCTGAAGTGCAGGCACGCACAAGTCACATAGCTGTGGAGTGCAGAGCTTCTGGACTAATTTCTGCCATAGCACTGCTTTCCTCATCAAGGTCATTTCTGAGGTTCTGTGTGCCATTCATGAAACAAAGAGCGTTTTACACATTCTGGTCCTGCTGCCATTCCAAGCATCGCCTAATCATGGCTGGTGCAGACCTTGAGGCACTCATGTTGGATTGGAAAGGGCCTTTGGAGATGATCTACTCCAATCCACTGTGGGTTGCAGGCATATCTAAACGAGGCTTCTATGTGGGACAATCGCCCTTTGTAGATCTCGCCTACTACATGGAGTTTCCCTGTAAGTCCTGGCCCTAATTGCACTCTACTCCTTCAATTTCCCCTGCTGACTGCTTTACTTATTGGCTGCTTCTGTGAGGTAAGAGGCATGTGGGCACCAAATTGGAACTCCTCCACCTGAGAAGGAGCTTATGTGTTGAACACCACGACTAACCTGGGGCTCTCTCTGAAGACCCCTGAAGACCACACCTGCAAGAAAGGTTGCCAGCAGTGGTGCTGAGAAGCTCCTAAGGTTGTGGAGTAAGCGCTGCAAATGGAGAGGAA
>NW_011214602.1:0-818 GCF_000146605.3 Meleagris gallopavo
AAGAGGCTGCGAAGCCTTTTCTCTGCGCCGGGAGAAAAGGGGCTTTGTTAGCGTGCCCAGGGGGACAGCGTGAGAGCCGAGGCGCGGGGCTCTGGGAATCCAAACGGACAAACGGAGCAAAACAAAGAAAAAAGAAAAAAAACCCCAAGAAGAAAGCCGGAGCTCACTGGAGGGGGGGCGGGGGCGAGAAGAGCAGCCATTCCCAGGATCAACTGTAGGTGCTCAAAGAGCATTCGCTCCCCCCCATGCCCCTCACCGCTCTCCACCCCCTTCGCAGTGACAGCGGAGCATAATAGAGGTTTCCATTAAATAACTGCACCAGGGAGGGAGGCAGAGCCGCTGCCAAACCCTGAGCAGAAAGAGGGAAAAGATCCCCGGGGATAAAACGCGGTAAAACACATTAAAGGGAAAATAATCTATGGTGCTCGGGGCGGCCGGCAGGGCCCGACGCAGCCGAGGAAGGAGGCAGGGACCCCGTCGGTCCCAACCGCCGCCACTTCGGGCTTCCGACAAACAGCGAGAAGCTGAGCTCCGGGGCAGGAGGAAACACGTGAAGACAGTCGGATGAGGAGGTTAGGACCGGGCTTCACTGGCTCGGGAAGCTGCCTACGGCTAGGAAAAGTGTCTTAAGAGCAGATGGCCAGGCACATTTCCTAAGGAAATGCTGCTTTTTTTTTTTTTCCTTCTTTCTTGTAAGTTTGGTTTCAATACTTGAAGGACAGCGAGAGTGTCAGCCCGTGCAGACGGCAGGGTGCCGGGGAGGCAGGACTGGAGCCCCCCAGTGCTGCCCAGCTCCTGGCACGGCCCTAGGAAGGGGG
>NW_011214603.1:0-614 GCF_000146605.3 Meleagris gallopavo
CGCTAGCAGTTATGCTTGGGCTGAAAGGCCACCCGTTGGCAAGACCAACAAGGAAACGGGGCAAAACCAGCAGAATTTCAGGGGAGAGCCGACCGGTTCATGGCCCCGCAATTGCCAGCCCAAGCAAGGGACCTTTGGACCAGCTACGGAAAGAGGCAGCACCATTTTTAAAAAGTTGGTTTCGCTTTTATTCAATACAAAAGGACTTGGGCTGTATTTATCAACACAGCCCAAAATGAAACCCCAGCGTCCAGGATTTCTGCCTAGCAAGGATTCGTCGGCCTCCAGTCACACACAAGGAGAAGCCTGAGCCTGTGGCCTCGTCACCTCCTCTCTCTCCAGGCCCGGCTAGCCGTATTTCAATCTCGTACTAGACCGGCCCTGGCCCTGAAGAGACGCATCCTGAAGGAACGCAGCGTCTCCACCTCTTGCCACAGATCAACTCCTGCCTCTGGCGAGTCCTCTGCGCTTGGGACGCAGCACAGGCCCTTCCCTTCCAGTTGCCTTAGTTCCTCTGCACTGTCCGTGACGGGACACGCACGGCCATGCCAGAAAACCGGACGACTCAGTCAGCTGCCTTTGGTGCCACCTCCCAAGAAGCATTCCAGCCGATT
>NW_011214604.1:0-1365 GCF_000146605.3 Meleagris gallopavo
GACACCTGGAAATTGGAGAAGCTATAGATGTAGTGCTCTCAGGGAGAGCGTTTCAGAAAGAGGGGGGAGATCCTTTCAGGACTGCGGAGAAAAATCCGCCCACTCGCAGGTGTGCAGGAGGCTGAATTCGCACTTGTCGGCATCGGAATCGCACTCCTTCGCTCTCATGCCCTGAAAGCGGCATTCGCGCTGAACCGCTCCGGAGACTTTGCCGGAGCTGGCCGAGAAATAGCGTTTCTCCCCGAATGCCGCTTTGAGCTGTCAGCAGCGGTCTCGTGTTTCTCGCTAGCCGAGAACGAGCCACTTCAGCCGGCTGCTTTTCTCCGACGAGTGAGCGGGCACCTGTCCTCACATTGGAAAGGAGCGGTTTGCACTTCGCCTTGGCTACATGCGGAATGCACTTCACTTACCTCTGAATACTATGTCTCTGTCTTTATTTCGTGCCACAATTCATTCTAGTGAGGTTTCCACGGCTACACAGCTGCTTTCAGAGAGGAAAAGAGTGGAAGGGAAAACCCTCTCTAATTAGACACCTGGAAGTTCGAGGAGCGACAGCTGTAGTGCTCTCAGGGAGAGCGTTTCAGAAAGTGTGGAGAGATCCTTTCAGGACTTCGGAGAAAAAACCCCCCACTCGCAGGTAGTGCAGGAGGCTGAATTCGCAGTTGTCGGCATCGGAATCGCACTCCTTCGCTCTCATGCCCTGAAAGCGGCATTCGCGCAGAACCGCTCCGGAGACTTTGCCGGAGCTGGCCGAGAAATAGCGTTTCTCCCCGAATGCCGCTTTGAGCTGTCAGCAGCGGTCTCGTGTTTCTTGCTTGTGAACAACGGGTCCAATTCAGCCGCCTGTTTTTCTCCGACGAGTGAGGGGGCTCCTGTCCGCACATCGGAAAGGAGCGGTTTGCACTTCACCTTGGCTACATGCAGAATGCACTGCGCTTACCTCTGAATACTATTTGTCTGCCTTTTTTTTCGAGCCACAATTCATTCTAGTGAGGTTTCCACTGCTACACATCTGCATTCAGAGAGGAAGAGAGTGGAAGGGAAAACCCTCTCTAATACGGCATTTGCAAGTTCGAGGAGCGACAGATGTAGTGCTCTCAGGGAGAGCGTTTCATAAAGTGTGGAGAGATCCTTTCAGGACTGCGGAGAAAAACCCCCACTCGCAGGTAGTGCAGGACGCTGAATTCGCACTTGTCGGCATCGGAATCGCACTCCTTCTCTCTCACGCGCAGAAAGCGGCATTCGCGCTGAACCGCTCCGGAGACTTTGCCGTAGTTGGCCGAGAAATCTTGCTTCTACCCAAACGCCGCTTTGAGCTGTCAGCAGCGGTCTCGTGTTTCTCGCTAGCCGAGACGAGCCACTTCA
>NW_011214605.1:0-782 GCF_000146605.3 Meleagris gallopavo
ACTGGGTGCAGTGGGAGTTGTACAGCGTGTCACCACAGACACCGAGCTCTGTGAGTGACCTTTAACTGCATGACCAGTTGCTTGCGTGTCCTCTGTTTCTTTCCGAGAGATGGGCAGCGTGAGACTGCTGCCTTCCTCATCTGCACAGGCTCTCCGCCTGCCTCTTTCGAAAGAAGGCAGGAGCACGGGATTGTAAGTAACTGCTCCTCATCAGGATGATGGTATCTTCAGGAGGCACTACTTCCGAAGATACAGCAGCCTGGGCTTTTTGCGGGGCTCTTCGTCACCAGTCTGAAAGTGCCATTCATTGAAAAAAAAAAAAAATGCTACACACTTTCCAGTTCTGTTGCACGGACAGCAAAACCTGGCCTGCTGGGAGACCGGTGGGTTGCAGGTGAGTTTGTGGTTGTCAGTGCACGCTGTGCATTTTTGACAAGCTGCAAGATGCTGCTAAGTTCCTTCTTTCAAAGGGAATGGGAAAAAGCTGCAGCTGGTTCAGAGACAGGAGCAGCACCACAGCAAGGCTCTGGTCCGTCCCTTCCTGCTGTGCATGCTACAGTTTCTCCATGAATATACATAGAATCTCAGCTTCCCAAGTCTTTTGGTGAACAGATGGAAATATACGCACCAGGGACTGCCTTCTCCAAATCCTTCTTCCTTCCCTCGAGGACAGGGAAATATTTTCCTGTCTTCAATTCCTCGTTCCATCTCGCAGGACCTTCACGGAAAGTTTTAAGATACATTTCAGGCAAACTGATTTCTGATGTGAGAGCTCTTTCTGG
>NW_011214606.1:0-458 GCF_000146605.3 Meleagris gallopavo
CACCCACACAGACTTGGCTGCTGAGAGAGAACCATGCGCTGTAAGATAAAACCACAGGTAAGAGCGAGGATCAGAAAGCAGCAGCACGGCCATCGCAGGTCTGGGGGAGGTGCGGAATTTTTCTCAGACTTGCTTATCTGAGCCACTGGAAGAAGAGGAGCTCAAAATAACCATGGGCTCAGAAGTGTGTTTATGGCAAAGGACACAGTCATAATGAAGAGCAGCTCACTGCTGAGTCTGCTGTCCCCTCGATAGTAAAAGCGTAGTTCAAAGGTCTTGGAGAAGGCCTGCATTTGGTCAAGGTGTCAGATCAAGAGAAAGCTCATGCAGGAAGACACTCACCTGCTCCATCTGCCATGTCTGAGCTGCATTTGGAGCAGAAGAGGACGTCAGTGTGGGTGATGATAAATTCCACCACAGCCGACTGCGTCTGCAGTTCCATGCAGGCAGCTCTTCCG
>NW_011214607.1:0-1626 GCF_000146605.3 Meleagris gallopavo
TCGGGCGGGGCCTCACCTGCCTGCCCCACGTTCATCATGCTGTACATGGCGTACATATTGCAGATCTGGCGGTACTGCTCATCCGAGCCTTCCTCCCCTCCGTCCTCCTCCTCATCCTCCTCGTTGTGGAAGGATCCGGGGCTGTCGCTGGTGTAGGCGCTGGAGGTTCCACCAGGGCTGGTTTGGTCCGCAGTGCTGGCTGCCATCCCCGCTCCCTGCTGCTGCCTCCCGCTTTTCGGGGTGGAGAACTTGGCCATCTTCCTGCTGCCGTTCCCCCCGTCCTTGGAGCCGCCGTCCCACAGCCTTTTGACCACGATGGTGCACTGCACCCCGTCGGGTTCTCCCTGCTCCGTTTTCACCCTCGATACCAACGGCAGAGCGGCGGCCGCCCCGCCGGAGGACCACGAGGAGGTCTGAGCTACGGGGCTCTGCGGCTCTGAGGACGGTGCTTCCTCCCCGTGCAGCCCCTGCGAGTCGCAGCTGGGCGAGCTGACCTTCAGGAAGAACTCGGTGCCCTTCTCCATGATCTCCTGGATCTGCAGGAAGCCTGCGGTGTACATCAGCAAGAACTGATCGCCCACGTTCATGCTGAGCCTCCCGGTGTAACAGAAGCTGAGGATCTGCTGGAAGGATTGGGGCTGAACGGCGGCAGGCAGTTCCACCACCGAGCTTTTGCTGCTGTTGAAAAGGTCCCGGAAATAGGAGCTGCTGGCAGCCAAAACGGCACGGTGGGCTTTGAAGGCGTGACCCTTCACCACCACCGAGACGTCGCAGTACAAGCCCTGCAGCCGCTGCTCGTTGAGGCACTCCAGGATGCTGTTGCCGAAGTTGGGGATCTCCATCTGCAACGTCTGAGCCATGGCGGGGGGCGAGGGGGGGCCTGAGGAGGGTGGGGAGATGTTAGGAGGGGGTTGGGGGTGGAGGGGGGTTGGGGGCGTGGATGTGGGGCGCAGAGAAAGAGGGAATGGGAGGAGTAGAGGGGCTAACGGGGACGGAGATGCGGGGGTGGGGAGGAAAGGAGACATTGGGGATGCAGATATGGGGTGTGGAAGTGGGGACAGAGCCAGAGGTACGGGGGGAGGAAAAGGGACACTGGGAGCACAGATATAGGATACAGAGAAGGGGACAAACCCAGAGGTGTGGGCACAGGAGAGAGAAAATGAGGACACAGATATGGGGTGAGGCAATAGAAACAGACCCAGAGATATGGCAGGAGCAGAAGGAACACTGGGGGCATAGATAAAGGATACGG
Source organism: Meleagris gallopavo (assembly GCF_000146605.3). Taxonomy (NCBI): domain Eukaryota; kingdom Metazoa; phylum Chordata; class Aves; order Galliformes; family Phasianidae; genus Meleagris; species Meleagris gallopavo. Next base: position 1,253 of record NW_011214607.1, read on the forward strand.
AAACAGGAACGAGCCCAAAAACATGGCAGAAAATAAAGAGAATAACGTGGATGCAAATATGGGGTGTGGAAATGGGGACAGACCCAAAGATACGGGGGGAGGAGAGGGAACAACGAGGACACAGATATGGGGGGGGAGATGGGGACAAAGACAGAAATATGGGGGGAGGTGAGGAGAGGACATTGGGGATGCAGATATGGGGTGTGTGGACAGGGCCAGACCCAGGGATAAGGGGTGAATAAAGGGGGCACTGGGGGCACAGATAGAGGATATGGAAACAGGGGCAGACCCAGAGATACGGGGGGAGGAGAGGGGACGCAGATACAGCATCTGGGGATGGGGACACGGAATTGAGGGGGGGAGCCCACCGTGGG
>NW_011214608.1:0-1989 GCF_000146605.3 Meleagris gallopavo
AGGAAAAAAGAAAGAAAGTGACTAATGAGATTTTAAATACTATTTGTCTAAATCTTCTGGTTTTAATAGTAATGTCTGAATCAGTTATATCATTTACCTCTAGCTAATACATTTATAATATTATTTTCACCTCTTACATCTCCTGAATAATGATTTTATTTTTCAGGTATTCTACTATGGAATCCAAAAACTCCAGTGATAGACCTCTGTCTAATGGTACACCTAATTCCTCTGTATCACTCACTAGCAGTTTTAGGAAAAGAGCAAGAAACTCTTTAGTGAAGTTTTATAGAATAGTTAGACCTCAGAGACTCTCTCTGACTCTTCCAGTTTCTGAGTGAGTTAGGCCCTGAACCCAAATGGTTATGTTCTGTTCAATATGTGTTTTTATATGTGTTCTTATTCAGTAATACTGAACGTTCTTATTTTCAATAATATGATGTTTACTTTTCTTTGATATCCTCACACTATAATTCAGTGAGTGATATTAAATCAGAAAAGCTCTTATTGTCCTGCAGATAGAAGCATGCCTCATATAGGTGTTTTCTCATGAGTGTAAAATGTTTAGATTTTAAAAAATGCTTCACAGCTGAATCAGGCAGGAGGAACATTCATTTCCATTAACGCTAGATACTTATCTAAATATTCTTTCTACATGAAAACACTTAAAAAATCATTCCATCAGTTGTTTATTATACATGCAATACTCAACTTAAGAGGGGAAAAAGTGCCTTGCTGTGTTATATCTTCATCTGAAAAATATGTATATTAAAGTTTTCTTCCTGTTATGATCCTGTTTTATAGCTCATTGTTCATGACACGGCCTTATTGCTCATGTACATGACAGACAAATGCATTCTTATTACAGTATCTACTACCTCCATAAATCATGATTACAAATTGAAATATTGTATGGTTCATTATTAATTTGTATCTTCAAAATTTTCTAAAGGATGCTTTCCCTTTCTTTGGTGTTATTTTATTTTAATGGAGATGAAAATCTGAAGAAAAACATGAAAGAAATCCATTTCTTTTACTGTGAAATGGGATAAGGTGTACCACAGTGTCCCTTCTTTGATAATCATTATTTACTAATGCAGAGTAATCTTGGTAAGTCATTACTTTCCTCATTGTTTAGGTTTCAAATCATCAAAGCATTTAAACACATACTTAAGTTTAGTGCTTGATTAAGTGCCACTGGAATAGGATTTAAAGAATTTTTTAAAATTAAGTGAGAGTTTACAAGCTTTGCTAATAAGGATGAAATGCTAAATTAAAATCATATTTTTGTCTGAGTTTCAAAGTCTACCAAGAAAAGAAAACAGCTTTGATGTTTGTTTTTTGTTGGTTTTTTTTTTTTTTGTTGTCTTGTTGTTTTGTTTTTTGATTTTAACAGGATCTAAAAAAATCTTGATAGGATAAAAAGAGTTGAGTGGATTTTTCTCTCCATTGTCACAATATGACAAGTTGTGACGAAATAAAGAGAAAAAACTTTTTATTTTCAGTAGGATTATTGGTTATGAAGACAAATCAAAATCAGTAAACTTGTTCTCTCCCTTCCTTGAAGTTTTTAGGAATTCCCCTCCTAACTTCTCCTGGATTCCCTACGTTTTCAAACCATTTTAGACATTTCCATCACTTTTTGCACAGTTCTAGAAGTCCAGCAACAAACTCTTCGTTTTGGGACCTTTGTCTTTCATTTCCCAGTGTCTTTTCCCATATGTATGCAGATAAAGGTAGCTGATCCACCATCCAATGCCACAAAAGATAATGTTACACTATCAGTGAGATTGTGAACAATTGTGTGGTTCAGCCCTATCTTCTCAGACTGTCTAGCACACCCTTCCTGCAATTAGGCACAAAAAGTTGAAGACAGTGAGGTCAGTGACAAATTCCTAAAAAAATAAATAAGTATATATCTATATACAGGAGGATTTTTTACTAGTAGTTTTAAGATAAGCTAACTAGCATCTTCACTGGTGAGCATCA
>NW_011214609.1:0-1625 GCF_000146605.3 Meleagris gallopavo
ATAAAGGGTGGACCCTGTGATATGGAGCCGTGCTGGGGCAGTGCTTTGGGAGCTGCAGCCTTGGGAAGCCCATATAGGATCAGTTCGGAAAGGATGGCATCCGTGGGAGGGGCCCATATGGAGCAGGAGCAGTGAGTGACGATGGAGGAGTGGAAGAGAGAAAGCACTTTGGGCTTACTACAGACCCTGTACCCCATTTCTGTGCACTGCTCAGGGGTAGGAAGTAGAAGACTGCAGATGGGAGAAGATGTTTTTAGCTTGCTTTTAGTTTCTGTCTGCTCTAGTCTGTTACTGGTAGATGATAAACTGTATTAAATTCCCTACACTCAGTGTTTTGCCATGATAGTAACTGACAAATGATCTCCCCATCCTCATCTCAACCTGTTAGCCGATTTTTTCATCGTATTTTCTTCCCCTGTTCATTTGAGGAGGAGGAGTGGGAAAGCAGTGTGATGGAGTTTAGCTGCCTCATCAGTGCGAAACCACCACATCTACTCTGAATTTCTTACCCACTGAGCACTTTTGACTCCTACTGCCCATCATTTAATCAGGCTCCAGAAGAGCAAGGAGAAAGAAAAAGAAGGGAACTCCTGTATCCTGTCTCTACAGCACTGCAAGACAACCAGCACTGCTGAAGTGCAGTGCAGCATCTGCACATAAGCACAGCAATGGCAGCAACAGTTTATTAAACTGAATTAAAGTCATGTTGCCAGATGGTCTTATGGAACAATATTGAAAAAATTGCTGGAATCAAGTTATTGTGGGGGGACTCTCTTTGGTGGCAAAAAACAACAGGACAAGGGCAGAAACTGGAACACAGGAAGTTCCATATAAAACCAAGCTTCTTTACTGGGTGAGGATGACAAAGCATGGGAATAATTTCCCTACAGTGCCCAAACACAGGCCGAATCACCAACAGCTAATCTCTAAATATGCATATAGACATCTGTGTACAAGGAACTTTTTGCTAGTATGCCAAAACCAAGATTATGTATCATGCTTCAGAGAGAAATGAACTGTAACTACTTGTAATGAACACAGTGCTTCAGGAAATGTGGGTAATTCTTCACCAAACACGAATATAAGAGATCAGCCTTTTTGTTTTAATAACATATTGACTTTGTATACAGTACTCATTTCTAACATTTTTATTGTTAGCGTGCGCTGGCACTAGTCTTTGTTTTGGCAGAGAAATAGAGCAGTAAGGACAAATGAAAATACAAGTTCAAGGAGCTATTCAAGTGATGTCCAGCTGTTTTCTAGATGACAGAAAAACCAAATACCTTAGTTGATGCAAAAAGACAAGAAAATTAGTCCTAATTCAATTAAAGAGTATCTTTCTTACATTCTATTATATATTATGTGAAATAGTATCTTCAGTTCTACATGATTTAGTCCATGTAAGGCATAGCATGTACCTCAAATCACAGAATCTATCACTTAACTGTTTAATTAAGATCACATTATTAGGAACAGTCCTCGCATACTTTTTTTTTTTCCTAAAATACCTAAATTATTAAAATTATGATTACATAGAACAAAGTGTATTTTATTTCTCATTCAATTTATACAAATGTTTTAGACATTTGCGGATAGGAAGTTATACATTTGAATTTATATACAGC
>NW_011214610.1:0-1363 GCF_000146605.3 Meleagris gallopavo
TAAAGTTTTTTTTATTATTATTATTGTTTGTGCTGGTGTAATTTAAAACCAGCACAGGGTTAAGCTGAAGTTTGCCTAAGCATTTAAGTTAAAAAAAAAAAAAGAAGAGAGAGAAAGAGAGACAGAAAGGAAAGAAAGCAAGAAAGAAAAAGATGGATCAACAACAAAAAAGAAATAGAAGAAAAAGAAATAAAGAAAAATGAAAACAGCAACACAAGATTCATAAAGAGAATAGTTTAAAGATTTCACACTCAAGTTGGACATTTCTAAAGCTGTCAAAGAAAAGAAGATAAATTATAACAATTCTTACTTTTCTTTCCTGGCACTGCTTTTAGTTCCTTCTTCTTCCCACCACAGTGGTGTTATTGCTGAGGGTGATCTAATAACACAGTTCTATGGAGATAGCTCTTCATACTCATGAACTCCCACAGAAGCCAAGGTAAGTTCCACATTAAGGTATTGAAGAGTTGTTGCTGGAACCAGCTGACGGAGGTAGGGGAACAAGGCCAGGAAGCTTCCATCCAAGTGTGTAATATCTACCGGAAACACGTATCTTGCAAATTCCTTACACCGTGTAATTAAAGGCTGCATAATTTCTAGCCTGATGCATTCTTGGTGTCTGTGAAAAAGATAGGTCTTTTTGCTCAGTAAGTATAAGACATAATTCTGTGCTGAGGAGAAGTAACGTATGTTCTGTAAGAGTCAAAAGTTGGGAGACCTCCTCCCAGGTTTTATGGTAGAAGTCTGCTCTGAAGAACTATCCTTTCAACATCTGATTGTTTTCTGCATTTGCAAAAGGTAATTTATCTTTATGGAACATACTCTACATGGTTCTTCTTTCAGTTTGATATTTAGATAAGAGCTGTGATATTTGCTGGCTTTTAGAGCTTCCCTGAAAGGAATACTGGGTGCTGGGAGGAGCAGTGATGAAAGGGCAGGGAGACAGTTCCCGAGCTTAGTTGTTCTCCAATATCTCTCTTAGCATCCCTGATGCCCAGGTATGCAGTCACAGTCCCCTGCTGAAAACCAGACATGTTGGGTACAATCACTGCACGGAAAATATAAATTTTTGCATATGTGCATGCACACAGATTAAGTAAACTTTAAGTGAATTTTAAAATGAAACAATAACTTTTCAGCTCATCTTCAGATTCTTCTTCTTTTTAAAGAATCTGTTACACCAGATCCAGGGACTACTGGAATCTGAAGAATTATTCCCAAGAGTTGTGGGGTCATGCCTACAGCATATCTGTTCCTCACTGGAGTTTTTCAAGTGAATGTTTTCCATTTGTATATAGAAGTATATAAATGGAAATATATATATATATATATATACACACATATATATATATTTATTTTTTTT
>NW_011214611.1:0-1153 GCF_000146605.3 Meleagris gallopavo
TTTTGGAAATGTTACCTGGACAGAAAGCTGAGAACCAGGCAGGCTGTGCAGTGCGGGCAGCCGAGCAGAGCGGATCAGCAGAGACCTCCAGGCACTGCGCTGCTGTCTGAGCCCAGCAGGGCCTGAGCCGCCCTGAGGGGAGGAGGAGGAAGAGGAGGAAGAGGAGGAACTGCTCCACGTGGACTGAAGGCCTTTTGGAAAAGGGATCTGACTTCCAAGGCTCGCAATGCTGCCACCACAAACTGCAGCCCACGGGAGTTTTGGCCCCGCCGGGGCAGTTTGCCACGGAGCAACGCGTTCACCTTTTGTATTTCCAACGAGTTTTTAACGTCGGCGTTTCCTGCAGTTCAGCTCCAGCCTTTCCCCTCAGCACTGCACTGCAGCTCTGCTTTCTGTGACCCACAGACGGGGCTCTGAGCTGCGCTGTGCAGGAGGGCTGCGTCCCCTCGGCGTCCCTTTGCAGACAAAGATCTCCGCACTGAGCTCAGCTTTGGGAATCTGTCACCATTTCTTCAGCAAACGGACCCAAGCTGGCAGCCCCCCACGCTGGGCTGAGCTGCGTTTGCACGGAACGCTTTTTTGGGTTTATTTTTTTTAGGATAGGAAGCGACTCCACCCCGTGTTCCCAACGGGTTGGAATCCTCCGTTGGTTTTTCTTTTTTATATATTGGAGAAGAAAAAAAAAAAAAGCAAAGGGATGTAATTGTGCCCCTGCGGGGTTGCTGTGTGCAGAGGAACCCAGGAATGTGGTGGTGCAGAGGGGGACGCTTTGCGGTGCCGTTTTGGAGCCGACTCTCCCACCTCCCACCTCGAGTGGGCACCGATATTTTTTTAAGGAAAAACAAAAACACCCACCGAAAAAAAAAAACCAAACCCAACATCCCAACCCCTTTTTGGATGTTATTTCTTAGTTTTGTTTGAAAAGACCCAACGGAATGGCCTTATCCTCTGGGTGTCCAGACCCAGAGCGGGGTTCTGCGGCTCCCGGTGCCCCCGGGGCTGTCCCACGCCGACCCCGACCAGCGCTGGGAGGAAGGTGGGCTCTTCCCCCACTGCTGCCCTCACCTTACAGCCGAAATAACTGTCTATATTAGACGCTGTTCTTACCTTCCCTCCCATCTCCTGTAATGGTTCGTGTTTCTCGTTCTATTTT
>NW_011214612.1:0-1301 GCF_000146605.3 Meleagris gallopavo
GGGGGGGTCTGTATGAGCCCCAGTTCCTCTTTCTCTCTCCACCCCACAGCCTCTTTGATGCCGTCTCCTCCCTGATCCGGAATAAAATCCACCGCCTCCCCGTCATCGACCCCGACTCGGGCAACACTCTCTACATCCTCACCCACAAACGCATCCTCAAGTTCCTCAAACTCTTTGTGAGTCCCCTCCCCGCACAGCAGTGGCTGCTGCCCCCCCCCAAGATGAGCCTGCAGGCTCCGGGGGCGTTGGGGGGTGGGCGCAGGTTTGATGCTGGGGGTTCCCTGGGCGGCGTTGGGGTCCCACTCCGCACCCAGCGCTCTCTGCTTTCACTCCTAGGACCCCATCCCAGCCCCCCTCCCCATGAGCCAGGGTGCAGCCGGAGCACCAAACCGAGCCAGCGTCAGCACTGTCCCCTCCTCCCTCCCCGTCCCCTGCAGATTGCAGAGGTCCCAAAACCCGAGTTTATGGCCCGGACTCTGGAGGAGCTGCAGATCGGTACCTACAGCAACATCGCCGTGGTGAGCACCAGCACTCCCATCTACGTGGCTCTGGGCATCTTTGTGCAGCACCGTGTGTCTGCTCTGCCTGTGGTCGATGATTCGGGTAAGGCTTTGGGTGCAGCGTCCCCGTTTGTGGGGTCGGGGGCATCCCTTGGGTGCAGCCCTGCGGGTCGCTGCCCCCCCTTACAGCTGCAGCTCTCCCTTGCAGGGCGGGTGGTGGATATCTACTCCAAGTTTGACGTTATCGTGAGTATTGAGGTCGTGCTGACGGGGAACAGAGCTGGAAGGGATGGAGATCGGGGGCTTGTGGGGCTCTGGGGGTCCCGGCTGCCCCCCCCAGTGCCTCTCCCTGCCCCAGAATTTGGCTGCTGAGAAGACCTACAACAACCTGGACGTGACGGTGACGCGGGCGCTGCAGCACCGCTCCCATTACTTCGAGGGCGTCCTCAAATGCTACAAACACGAAACGTTGGAAGCCATCATCAACCGCCTGGTGGAGGCCGAGGTAACTCACACCCCACAGACTGCAATGGGGTGAGCGGGGTCCCCGTGCCCACCTCAGCCCCCCGCCCACCCCCCCACCCCCCCCCCAGGTGCACCGTTTGGTGGTGGTGGATGAGAGCGACGTGGTGAAAGGCATCGTCTCCCTCTCGGACATCCTCCAAGCCCTGGTTCTCCCAGAGGGCTCCGAGCCCTGAGCGGTGCTGTGGGGGGGACTCAGCCCAGCCCGGTGCCCCCCACCCTCCCCTCCTGCCCCGGGGGGGTTCCACTCACCAGCAGCAGCAGCAATAAACCGCCGGC
>NW_011214613.1:0-1128 GCF_000146605.3 Meleagris gallopavo
AGGGCGGTGCGGCGGCTCCGGGCCCTTCCCGCGTTTGGGCCGCGCACGGTGAGTGCCGGCAGTGCGGCGGGAATTCGGATTGGGCTGCGATGCGGCGTGTAGCGCCGAACGCCGATTGGGTATTGCGCGGAGCTGATTGACGGTGGCTGCGCGCTGATTGGACAGCCGGATAGAAGGGAGGCGGGATTAGCGTGAGATAACTCGAGTGCTGATTGGCTGGCCCGGTAGAGCCGCTGTTTTGGTGGGTGCTGATTGTTTGAGGGCTCGCGGTTGGGTGGGGCTTATCCAGCAGCGCGCTCGCTGATTGGTGGATATTTCTGAGGGCAGAGCGGTCTGACAGAAGGGCGGTGGGTGGGGTGGGGGGCGGGGGTCGTTTTGGGGCGCTCCGAACCCCCCGGCTCCCATTCTGACCCCCATTCACCCTATAGGCCTGGTTGTCCCACGATGCCGAGCGGCGCCACCTGCAACCCGTAGGTATCCAAATTTGGGGGGGGGAGTTCCTGTGGGGTGTCCTGAGACCTATTTGGGGGTCTTTGGGGCCCTCAGCCCACTATATTGGGGTCTGTGGGTTCTTTAGCCCACCTATTTTGGGGCCTATGGGTCCCTTAACCCCTATTTGGGGTTTATGGGTCCCTCAGACCCACTATATTGGGGACTGTGGGTCCCTGAGCCCCAATATGAGGTCTTTGGGTCCCTCAGCCCCCCTGTATTGGGCTCTCTGGGTCCCTCAGCTCTCTATATTAGGGTCTGTGGGTCTCTGAGCCCCCTATATTGGGGTTTTGGTGTCACTCAGCTCCCTATATTGGGGTCTATGGGTCCTTTAGTCCCCCTATATTGGCCTCTTTGGGTCCAACTTGGAGTCTATGGGTCCCTGAGCCCCCTATATTGGGGTCTGTGGGTCCCTAAGTCCCCTTATTTGGGCTCTTTGGATCCCTCAGCCCCTCTATATTGGGCTCTCTCAATTCTTTAGCCCTCCAATATTGGGCTTTTTGAATCCCTGCCCCATACTGAGTTGTTCCCCTTCCTCCAACCCCACTTTGGGGTCATTCGTGTTATTTGTGTCCCAGAGCCCTCACTGACCCCAATGGGGCTGTAACCCCCCCAATTTCAGGTCCCCCCATTTGCTGT
>NW_011214614.1:0-1051 GCF_000146605.3 Meleagris gallopavo
AAAAAAAGAAAAAAAAAAAAGTAGATGCTGTGTCTCTAAAATACCAGTTTTCACACTACTAGAAAGCCTTGAAAGCTTTCGGAAAGATTAATCCCCCAGTAAGAGTACCACATCTGTGCTGCTCCTTGGAAAAAATTGTCAGTAGCATTACAGCATTATTCCCAAGAAGCTTGAATGTAGGTGACCTGCCAGATTTCATAATTGACCTTATGATGTGAACAGATGAGATAAACCCAACAAATCATCTTTCTTTTCACAGACATAATAAGTTAGAGAGGCTCATCGTACTGGCCACAGCTGGGCTGGCCTTTGGGACACTCCTTTTCCTAAATAATTCCTGGACATGGAAAGATGCTTTGTAGCTCTCTTTTTAAGTTAAGCATATATATATGTATATGTATACATCATGAATTGCTTTCTTAAATAGAATGTCAGTATGTGTTTAAACGGATTCTGTTGGTAAATGTCAGTGCTCTTTAACATCTTTATCAATGACATCAATGATAGAATTGAATGTGCCCTCAGCAAGTTTGCTGAGACACCAAGCTGAGTGGTGCCGTTGACACGGTGGAAGGAAGGGATGCCATTCAGAGGGACCTCCACAGGCTTGAAAGTTGGGCCCTGGTGAACCTAATGAGGTTCAACATGGCAAAGTGCAAAGTTTTGCACTTGGGCTGGAGGAATCCCAGGCATCCATACAGACTGGAAGGAGTGGTCCTTGAGAGCAGCCCTGTGGAGAAGGACCTGGGGGTCCTGGTGGATGAAAAAATTAACATGAGCCAGCAGAGTGCCCTTGCAGCTTGAAAAGCAAATGGTACCCTGGGCTCCATCAGAAGAAGGGTGGCCAGCAGGGACAGGTAGGTGATTGTCCCCCTCTACTCTGCTCTTGTGAGGCCCATCTGGAGTACTGTGTCCAGGTCTGGAGCCCCCAGTACAAGAAAGACACAGAGCTGTTGGAGAGGGTCCAGAGGAGAGCCACAAAGATGATCAGGGGACTGGAGCATCTCCCCTACGAAGACAGGCTGAGGGAGCTGGGCTTGTCAGCCTGGAG
>NW_011214615.1:0-885 GCF_000146605.3 Meleagris gallopavo
CCCATGGGTGTCGTGATGGGTGTCCCCATGGGTGTCGTGATGGGTGTCATGATGGGTGTCCCAATGGGTGTTCAAATGGGTGTCCCAATGGTTGTCCCTATGGGTGACCCCATGGGTGACCCCATGGGTGTCCCAATGGGTGTCCCTGTGGTGTCCTGATGGGTGTTCAGATGGGTGTCCCCATGGGTGTCTGCATGGTGTCCCAGTGGGTGTCCCAGTGGGTGTCCCCATGGGTGTCCCAATGGGTGTCCCAGTAGTGTCCCAGAGGTGCCCCAGTGAGTGCCCCAGTGGGTGTCCCCATGGGTGTCCCAGTGGTGTCCCAATGGGTGTCGTGATGGGTGTCCCCATGGGTGTCCCAGTGGTGTCCCAATGGGTGTCGTGATGGGTGTCCCTATGGGTGTCCCCATGGTGTCACTGTGGGTTTCCAAATGTCTGTCCCCAATGTCTGTCCCAATGTCTGTCCCAATGGGTGTCCCAGTGGGTGTCCAGATGGGTGTCCTGCTGGGTGTCCCCATGGTGTCCCCATGATGTCTCAGTGAATGTCCCCATGGCTGCCCCCATCCCAGTGCCACCCCCACGTCCCAATCAATGTCCCCATCCCAGTGCCACCACCATCTCCCCATGGCCGTCCCCATCCTCATGCCACCCCCATGTCCCCACCCCGATGCCACCACCATGTCCCCATCCTGATGCCACCACCATGTCCCCGTGGCTGTCCCCATCCCCTGCCACCACCATGTCCCAATCAATGTCCCCATCCCAATGTCACCCCCACGTCCCCATCTCGATGTCACCACTATGTCCCAATCAGTGTCCCCATCCTGATGCCACCCCCATGTCCTCATCCTGATGCCACCACCATGGCTGTCCCCATCCCCGTGCCAC
>NW_011214616.1:0-537 GCF_000146605.3 Meleagris gallopavo
CGTTCTCATATGGGATCCCATATCCCCCCCATGGCCCCATATCCCCCATATCCCATATAGGACCCCATATCCCTCATTCTCATATGGGATCCCATATCCCCTCATTCCCAAATAGGACCCCGTATTCCCCACGTCCCATATAGGATCCCATATGCCTCCATTCCCATATACGACCCCATATCCCCCATTCCCATGTCGGATCCCATATCCCCCATGTCCCATATAGGACCCCATATCCCCCATGTCCCATATAGGATCCCATATCCCCCATTCCCATATAGGACCCCATATCCCCCATGTCCCATATAGGATCCCATATCCCCCATGTCCCATACAGGACCCCATATCCCCCATGTCCCATACAGGACCCCATATCCCCCATGTCCCATATAGGATCCCATATCCCCCATTCCCATGTAGGACCCCATATCCCCCCATTCCCATATAGGACCCCATATCCCCTCATTCCCATACAGGACCCCGTTTCCTCCCATTCCCATACAGGACCCCATATTCCCCCATTCCCATATAGGACCC
>NW_011214617.1:0-981 GCF_000146605.3 Meleagris gallopavo
TCCCCATTGCTCCCCATTGCTCCCCATTGCTCCCCATTGTTCCCCATTGCTCCCCATTGCTCCCCATTGTTCCCCATTGCTCCCCATTGATCCCCATTGCTCCCCATTGATCCCAATTGGTCCCCATTGCTCCCCATTGCTCCCCATTGCTCCCCATTGCTCCCCATTGCTCCCCATTGCTCCCCATTGACCCCATTGGTCCCCATTGATCCCCATTGCTCCCCATTGTTCCCCACTGACTCCATTGACCCCCATTGACCCCATTGACCCCAATGTCCCCATTGATCCCCATTGACCCCATTGATCCCCATTGATCCCCATTGATCCCCAATGTCCCCATTGCTCCCCATTGATCCCCATTGACCCCATTGATCCCTACTGACCCCATTGCTCCCCATTGACCCCATTGACCCCATTGACCCCATTGCTCCCCGTTGATCCCCATTGCTCCCCATTGATCCCATTGCTCCCCATTGCTCCCCATTGACCCCATTGACCCCATTGCTCCCCATTGACCCCATTGCTCCCCATTGACCCCATTGATCCCCATTGCTCCCCATTGATCCCCATTGCTCCCCATTGATCCCCATTGACCCCATTGACCCCATTGCTCCCCATTGACCCCATTGACCCCATTGCTCCCCATTGATCCCCATTGCTCCCCATTGCTCCCCATTGATCCCATTGACCCCATTGATCCCCATTGATCCCCATTGACCCCATTGATCCCCATTGATCCCCGTTGATCCCCGTTGACCCCATTGACCCCATTGCTCCCCATTGCTCCCCACTGACCCCATTGATCCCCATTGATCCCCGTTGCTCCCCATTGACCCCATTGATCCCCATTGCTCCCCATTGACCCCATTGACCCCATTGTTCCCCATTGCTCCCCATTGACCCCATTGCTCCCCATTGCTCCCCATTGATTCCCCACTGACCCCCACTGATCCCCATTGTCCCCATGTCCCCGTTGCCCCC
>NW_011214618.1:0-696 GCF_000146605.3 Meleagris gallopavo
TGGAAGGATGGGGCCGATGCTCGTCTGCGGCCGCGCAGCGCCCTCCGCAGGCAGCCCGTGCTCGGATCCAACACGTGCGGGGCACGGGTCGGACTGAGCGGAAGCACCTGAGGGCCCCGGGTCTGGCACAACTCCGTCCCCATCCCTATTCCCATCCCCATCCTTATTCCTATTCCCATCCCCATTCCCATCCCCATCCCTATTCCTATTCCCATCCCCATTCCCATCCCTATCCCTATTCCTATTCCCACCCTTATTCCTATTCCCATCCCCATTCCCATCCCCATCCCTATTCCCATCCCCATCCCCATCCCCATCCTCATCTCCATCCCTATCCTCAGTCTCCGCGCAGCAGAGCCCGGAGCGCCGCTCTCATCCCCCCGGTGGGCAGGAGTCGGACCCGGGTTGAGGACAGCCCCTCGCGGGGAGGCGGTTTCACGCCCCCTTTCCCCTTTCCCCTGTGCCCTGTGCCCCCCTCGCTCAGTGTGGAGTGCAGAAACTCCGATCCCTCCCGCAGTTTTCGGCCGCCCCGCTCCGCCCTCCCCCCCCCTCCCCATTTCCGTACCCCCAGGGCAGGGCGGTGCTCGTGCTGCGGAGACCACGGGAGGCTGAAAAAGTTACAATAAATAAACAAACAAATAAATAATAAAATATTGATCTGTCAAAAAAGAGCAGTGGAAAAGTTACACTCATTAA
>NW_011214619.1:0-823 GCF_000146605.3 Meleagris gallopavo
ACCTCAGACCACCCCCCCGCCCATGGGACCCCCATCCCATATCCAACATCCCATAATAGCCCACATCCCGGATCTCACATCCCATAACAGGCCAGATCCCAAATCCTACAACATCCTATATCTTGTAGCATTTCTATCGCTGTCCCCGTTGACCCCAATGGCCCCAATGGCCCCAAATGTCCCCAATGGCCCCAATGACCCCATTGACACCATTGATCCCAATGCCCCCAAATGTCCCCAATGATCCCAAATGTCTCCAATGACCCCATTGACCCCATTGTCCCCAGTGACCCCACTGACCCCAATGGCTCCAATGACCCCATTGACACCATTGATCCCAATGACCCCAAATGTCCCCAGTGACCCCATTGACCCCAATGACCCCAAATGTCCCCAGTGACCCCATTGACCCCAATGACCCCAAATGTCCCCAATGACCCCATTGACACCAATGGCCCCAATGACCCCATTGACACCAATGACCCCAATGGCCCCAATGACCCCAAATGTCTCCAATGACCCCATTGACTCCAAATGTCCCCAATGACCCCAAATGTCACCAATGACCCCATTGACACCAATGGCCCCAATGATCCCATTGACCCCAAATGTCCCCAATGACCCCAAATGTCCCCAGTGACCCCATTGACACCAATGGCCCCAATGACCCCATTGACCCCAATGACCCCATTGACCCCAAATGTCCCCAATGACCCCAAATGTTCCCAATGACCCCATTGACCCCAAATGTCCCAAATGACCCCATTGCCCCCAATGGCCCCAATGACCCCATTGACCCCAATGTCCCCATTGACCCCAAATG
>NW_011214620.1:0-582 GCF_000146605.3 Meleagris gallopavo
AGAAGGAGGGAGCGGTGGTGCGGGTCGGCGGCGAAGTTGGGCAGGAAGAAATGGGTGGGATAGAGCTCTAGCGGGGACCTGAACACCATGGGATGACCGGGGAGAGGGGGAGAGCGATCACGGAGAAAAGAAAGAAAGGGAGGAAGAAGGGAGGAAAGGGCAACCGCACCGCGCACGCATCCACACCCGCACACGCACACGCAGCCACATAGAGGCGCGGGGCACACGCACGCACACACACGCGCACACACTCACGCACACACTCACGCGCTCACACGCGCCCGGCCCCGCGCCGCCGCCGAGTCGGGATTCAGTGATTCGACAGCGGTCGCCCTAATGACAACAGCCTCATAATATCTCCCCTAAATCCACAGTGAGTGCAGCGCCGAAACATTTTGTTTCGCTTTTCTATTGGTCTTCTGCGTGTCGTTGTGGCGTTGCCATGGCAGCCGCTGCCAATCACTGTCAGCCCTGCCAATCATTACGGAGTACGTAAGAGAGGTTTTTACCACTTCGCCCGAACGCGCGGGGGGGAGGGAAGCGGGGCGGCTGCTGGAAAAGCGTGGTGGGGTTTCTTTTTTT
>NW_011214621.1:0-855 GCF_000146605.3 Meleagris gallopavo
ACCTTGCTGAGCTGAGACATGACCTCCCACAGCAGGGCGTGGAGGGTGGAGAGCTCGCGGCCCAGGTCGATGTAGCCCTCGAAGCTGGTGCTGTTGGTCAGGGTGTCCAGGTTGGAGATCTCGTAGAGGAACTGCTGCATGCTGGTCCACTCCAGCTCCAGGAACTCGTTCATGAAGGCCATGTACTCCTCCTTGCTCCCAAACCTGAGGGTGGGAGCTCAGAGGGGTCCCGGCTCCACAGCCCCCATCTCACCCATCCGCCCGCCCGCCCGCCCATCCGTCCGTCTTCTGCCCTCTCCACCTCTCCATCTTCCATCCCTCATCCTTATCTCACTCTTTCCTACCCCACCCGTCCACCTCCCCTCCGTTCGGTGCACCCATCCGTCTTCCATCCGTCCTTCTGTCCATCCATCCATCATCCTGCCACCCATTTATCCACCTCCTGAGCATCCAGCTCCTCCGTCTCCAGCCAATCCTTCCTTCTTCCTTCGCTCGCTGACGCATCCATCCATCTTCTGTCCATCCATGCATTTCCTGTCCATCCCTCCATCCATCCCTCCATCCATCCATCCCTCCATCCCTCCATCCCACATCCATCCATCCAACCATCCATCCATCCATCCATCCATCCACCAACTCATCCATCTTCCATCCATCCGTCCTTCTATCTCCGGTCCAAACACCTCTCATCCATCTTCTGCCCATCCCACCATCCTCCATCGTCCCCACAACCCATCCGTCCACCTGTCCATCCATCGACGTGTCCGTCTGACATCCATCCATCTTCCATCCGTCCCTCCACCCCTTCACCCACCATCCCTCCATCCATCCATCCATCCATCCATCCATCCATCC
>NW_011214622.1:0-1023 GCF_000146605.3 Meleagris gallopavo
GGCTCTGCTCCAGGAACTGGTCCGCTCTGCTGCCGTGGCCCACCAGCTGGAAGAGGGCACACATGGATGGGGCTGGCGCAGACTCTTCCCCTCGGGCAAGCAAGCGTCATGCGTGGCACAGGCCTCCGCCGCCTTCACCTGCCGGGCCGCTGGCCCCGACAGCCGGCCAGCAGAAGTGGGCAGGGCCACCGGGAGGAAGAGGAGGCCGGAGAAGAGCTGTCATGCTCTTGAGGAAAAGGGTGCATGAACTGCGGCGGGCTGTGCCCTTCGGCCTGAAGGCATTAGAGGCATGGGCACCGGCCCCACGCCCCAGGCCAGGGCTGGCAGGCCTCATCTGGGCCAGGTCTCAGGAGCTCTGGGGCACTTGTTCTCACCAGGCACTTGCCGATCCTCTGCGGCTGCACTGTCTTCAGCAGATAGCTGAGGTGCTTGCGCTTCAGCAGCCCGGAGGCCTGCAGAGGAACAGAGACCAGGAGATGCCTCCAATGCCCGCCGAACGGGGCCGGTGCATCCTGCACCTTGCCATGGCTCAGGGCTTTCCTGGGCTCTGGTAGGAAGGAATATGCAGCAGCTGGGGAAAGATGTCTGTTCTGTGCTCAGGCAGAGGCGTGGGCCAATCACTACCTCCAGCACTGGGTGCTACCAATGCCCAGGCCATCCTGAGGGCTGTCAGCACTTCCTTCCTCCAGTGACTGTGCAGCTTAGAAATGCCCACCTGAGCCACGCTCTGGTCCTGGTCGTGCAGGTGGAAGAAGAGAGGCACGAGGATGTTGCACACTTCCTTCTTCATCTCCGCTCTGTGGGCACCCCCTGCAACCTCCATGGCATCCTTACAGAGAAGGATGGAGAGCTGTCTCATCTGGACGGACTCCTGTGACGCAGAACAAGGGAGGGACTGAGTCCTGCCTCCAAGCCCAGGTTAAACAGGTGGGGTAAGCTGGCCAACAGGGACCGAAATGTTTGTGGCTCTCCCACTCACAGCAGACAGCTGCAGCAAGCCAGCTGTGCAGGCAGCCCCATTGC
>NW_011214622.1:1043-3168 GCF_000146605.3 Meleagris gallopavo
CACACCGCTCTGACCCCCACGCTGTCCTCACTCACCCTCGATGGTGTCATTCAGCTTCTCCTCACGCAAATTTCTCAGGTGCCGCCCGGCGAGCCCTAGGCACACACAGCCCGTCACAGATCCCGCTGGCCAGCCCACCTTCCCAGCACAGTCCCCCCACCATCCCCTCTGCCCCGGCCATGCGCCCGCAGCACCCCGGGAGGCTCCGAGGCACCCAGAAAGGCTCCCACCGCCACCCGCTGCACAGGCAGGGCTGCCGGAGGGCAGCAGGGAAGCCCTCGAGTGCCCGGCCCGCCTTGGGCCGGCACGGCTCCGCGGTCACGTGGCTCAGCACAGAAGGGTCAGGGTCGTGGCTCACCAATGAACCTGACGGCCGCCTCTTGCAGGGGCTCCTGGGAGCTCTGCAGGTAGGACAGGCTCTGCTCCAGGAACTGGTCCGCTCTGCTGCCGTGGCCCACCAGCTGGAAGAGGGCACACATGGATGGGGCTGGCGCAGACTCTTCCCCTCGGGCAGGCAAGCGCCGTGCGTGGCACGGGCCCCCGCCGCCTTCACCTGCCGGGCCGCTGGCCCCGACAGCCGGCCAGCAGAAGCGGGCGGGGCCTCCGGGAGGGAGAGGAGGCCGGAGAAGAGGCCGGAGAAGAGCCCGAGCCACCGCGCGCTTGAGGGAAGGGGTGCGTGAACGGCGGCAGGTTGCGCCCTTCGGCCTGCAGCCATTAGAGGTGCGGGCATCGGCCCCACGCCCCGGGCCAGGGCTGGCAGGCCTCATCTGGGCCAGGTCTCGGGAGCTCTGGGGCACTTGTCCTCACCAGGCACTCGCCGATCCTCTGCGGCTGCGCTGTCTTCAGCAGATAGCTGAGGTGCTTGCGCTTCTGCAGCTTGGCCGCGCAAAGAAGGGCTTCCCTGGAGGCCTGCAGAGGAACAGAGACCGGGAGATGCCTCCAATGCCCGCCGAACGGGGCCGGTGCGTCCTGCACCTTGCCACGGCTCGGGCCTTTCCCGAGGTGGAAGGAAGATGCAGCAGCTGGGGAAAGGTGTCTGTTCTGCGCTCAGGCAGAGGCGTGGGCCAACCACTACCTCCGGCACTGGGTGCTACCAATGCCCAGGCCATCCTGAGGGCTGCCAGCACCTCCTTCCTCCAGTGACTGTGCAGCTTAGAAATGCCCACCTGAGCCACGCTCTGGTCCTGGTCGTGCAGGTGGAAGAAGAGAGGCACGAGGATGTTGCGCACTTCCTTCTTCATCTCCGCTCTGTGGGCACCCCCTGCAACCTCCATGGCATCCTTACAAAGAAGGATGGAGAGCTGCCTCATCTGGGCGGACTCCTGTGACGCAGAACAAGGGAGGAACTGAGTCCTGCCTCCAAGCCCAGGTTGAGCAGGCGGGGTGGGCTGGCTGACAGGGACCCAAACATTTGTGTCTCTCCCGCTCACAGCAGGGAGCTGAGGTAAGCCAGCTGTGCAGGCAGCACCATTGCACAGCTGTGAATCACTGTCAAGGCTGTGCATCTGCAGGGCTCTGCACGGGGAGGGGCTGCCCCGGCACAACAGCCTGACAAGCACCAAGCGAAAGGTTTCCTGCAGGCAGCCAGGCACTGTGGTGGGAAGAGGAGAATTTGCAGGCCAGGCCAGTTAGGAACACGCCACGCGCTCACACGCCTCGCAGCCATATGAGCCAAGCCTCCCGCTCCCCCGCCGGGCTTACGTTTAAGAAGAAGGGCAGCAGGAGCTCAGGCAGCTGCAGGGCAATGGGTACCGCCTTCTGTCGGTCTGCCAGGTGCAGCATGTTGTGGAGGACAGTGGTGAATTTCACATTGACACTGCTGTTGGCATCCTGCAGTTGCTGCGTGACCTCTGGCAGCAGGTCTTGCAGAGTTACTGCCTGTGGCAAACACAGCATTTCTTCTTCAGAAACCCCAAGTGTCTCCCCAGCAGAACACCTCTGCTTACAGATGGCACAGCCCAGGGAAGAAACCTGTTTGGGGCCGGATCTGAGCACACCATGGCCCCATGGGATGGGATGGGATGGGATGGGATGGGAAGGGAGTGGGGACGGGACGGGAAGGGACGGGATGGGACGGGACGGGATGGGATGGGATGGGATGGGATGGGATGGGATGGGATGGGAT
>NW_011214623.1:0-443 GCF_000146605.3 Meleagris gallopavo
GGGTTACGTGGCCCCATAAGTGCGGGAGGCGACCCATAGCATCCCTGTGGGGTGGCTCTTACGGCCCCAGAGATGACCCCAGCCCCTTCGGGTCCCTATGGGGTGACCCCATGACCCCGTAGGATGACCTCAGCCTCACAGTGTCCCTATGGGATGGCTCACGACTCTATGGGGCGACCCCAGCCCCACGGTGACCCTATGGGGTGACCCCATGGCCCCATAGGATGACCCCAGCCCCACACTGACCCCATGGAATGCCTCCATGACCCCATAGGGTGATGCCAGCCCCACATTGACCCCATGGGATGCCCTCATGGCCCCATAGAGCCACCCCAGCCCCACACTGACCCCATGGAATGCCTCCATGACCCCATAGAGCCACCCCAGCCCCACACTGACCCCCTGTCAACCCCCACACCGTGCCCACCCCACCCCATAGAGCC
>NW_011214624.1:0-1352 GCF_000146605.3 Meleagris gallopavo
GCGGAGTGGGGGAGGGAGGCGGCTCCCCAGGGCCACCCGGGTCACCCGGACGCGTTGTCCCTCCCGCAGACAGTGCTGTGTCAGCAGCGGTGCCTTGGACTTACGCTACCATCTAGCGGCTGCTGCGCCGCGCGGGGCCACCGCTGTCCCCGCGTCCCCGCGCCGTGGGGGTGTCCTCGTGGCGTGGCGGTGGGCGGCTGTCCCGGTTTCCGAGCCCCCTCCCCAGCCCATAGAGCACCGGTGCGGTGGGTGACCCCTTATCCCCGTGCAGTGTTTGTCCTCCCGCAGTTTGTGGCCGGTGGCAGCGCTCGGGACCCCCGAAGCCAGGAGGAGGGACCCTGGGGGTCGGGGGAGGTTTGGGGACGGCGAGGTGGGCGCGAGAGGGGACGGCGAGAGGGGCTTGCAGGGATGTGGGAGCCACCTTCGGAGAGCGCTGCGGGTTCTACAGCTCCAGTTGAGGCTGGGGGCTTCCGGCTGCGAGGCCGTCCTGATTTTGCCCCCATCACCACAGCGGAAGAGACTCAACCACCCCCGAAATGGCAGAGCAGGGCGTTCCCCAGGCAGCAAAACCACCCCGGGTTTGGCTCAGCTGCCAACATTGCTGAGCGTCACCAGCTGAGCGCCGCTCCCCCCCCGACACCCCAGAGCCCCAAACATCCCCGTGTTTTGCTTCGCTCCCCGAACCCCACCTCACAGCCCCAATCCCTCCCCATCAACCGGGGCCGTGAGGCTGGAGAGCCGAAGCTGCGGGGAGAGGTGGGGACAGGGAGGCCACGTCATTAACGCAGGCAGGAGGCGAGCAGCTGTGCACAGCCTGGCGTGCTCCCCAGCTGCGGTCACAGGCCGGTGCGTGGCTGTTCCTCCGCTCCATCCATGGAAAAACACGTCCCCTCCCAGCGCCTGCTGCTGAGCCGTGGGGCGACTGCAGATGGGTCCCTCCGTGCCTCGGTTTCCCCTACGGGCACGGCTCCCATAGTGCTGGAGCAGCGCTGCTGCACCCGGCCAAGCCGCGCGTTGCGTTCTTGGCCACTCTCCACTGTTGTCTGGTCATCGCCTCCGCAGGGACGCGGATCAGCTCCATGACCTGGGAGCACTGCGTGCTGCCATCCCCGGGGAGCTCAGCTTTAAGGGGACGAAGCCGCCCCCCACCCCCAGCGCTGGGCTGGGTGGGGATGGTCCTTCCCAGCGGCTCTCGGTGGCGGCAGCTTTGGGTGAGGGTCCCCACGGTGGGGTTTGGTGGCAGCTCCGTCGTGCCAGGGCTGCGGTGTTGGCCATCTGCAGCCATCTCACACCTGCGCCCACCGCTTGGCACGGCGTGGGCAGCCTTGGTCCAACTCAACACCCCCCCCCCA
>NW_011214625.1:0-478 GCF_000146605.3 Meleagris gallopavo
CCTCGACCCCTCCGACCCATCCCATTCCCAACCTCCCGACCCGACCCTTCCAAATCCAGGTCGACTCCGGAGCTCCGTAAGGAACGTTCCCGGGACGCGGCGCGATGCCGGCGCAGCCGTGAGACGGAGGTGTTCTACCAGCTGGCTCACACCTTGCCCTTCGCCCGCGGCGTCAGCGCCCACCTGGACAAGGCCTCCATCATGCGCCTCACCATCAGCTACCTGCGCGTGCACCGCCTGCTGGCCGCCGGTGAGACCCCCAACGTCCAGACCGGATGGGATCTGTGGGGTTTCGGAGGGTCACGTGGGGTCGAGGGGGTCTTATGGGGATTTAGGGGGGGGTCTATGGGGTCAGTGGAGCCGATGGAGGGTCTATGGGATCAATGGAGGATCCATAGGGTCAGTTGAGTCAATGGAGGGTTTATGGGGTCAGTGGAGGGTCTATGGGGTCAGTGGAGGGTCTATGGGGGCAATGGAG
>NW_011214626.1:0-825 GCF_000146605.3 Meleagris gallopavo
GATTCCCTTCCGTCCGTTCTCAGTAACAACGACCGTACGGAATGAATTGAAAGGAAGAGCGGAGGGGACCCACGAGGGGATCTCACGCGTGTCCCGACCACGCACGGAAACGATCCCAAAATGAAGGGAAAGGAGCGAAGTGCTGCGGCCGTCCAGTTAAAAACGGGAAAAAAATAGGAAAGCAAAACAAAACGCAACACAACAAAATAAAATGAAGTGCGCGATGCCTTCGCAGAACCCCGTTTCTCTCCCGTGCTCCCTCCACCCCGCGCTGCTTTATTAATTTTTTTTTCTCCATTTTTTCCCCCGTTTTCTCACTTTTTTTTTTTTTTTCCGGCAAATCCTCTCTCCTTTCCAATCCCCCAAAAAAAGGCGAAAATAGGGATAAAAGCGCATTCCCTCCCCTGACTCCCTCCCACCTCCGGGGTCGCAACGAACCCCGCAGGGAGGTAGGGGGGGTGGAGGGGGGAAGCTACCCCGTCCGGCGCCCCGGGAGGACCCGAAAAGAAAAGGCGAAAAGCGGAAAAACCCGACAACCGCCGCACGCTGCGCCCGAGCCGGGGCGAAGGGTGAGGTTGGGGGGGGTACGAGGGGGGTGTGAGGGTATTTTGTGTGCGTGTGTGTGTGTGTGTGCCCCTTTTTTGTTTCTTTCTCGGCTTTTATTCACAAGACGGGAGTTGGCTCCTTAAATTTCATAACTTAGAAGGAAACGGGCTACATCGAAATAAATTAAACCACAACGCTGAATTCGTGCTTTCCTCGGTGTCCGTCTGTCCGTTCTGTTTCCCCCCCCTCCCCTCTCTCTCTCTCTTTTTCCCCTCTCAA
>NW_011214626.1:2789-3826 GCF_000146605.3 Meleagris gallopavo
ATTCACATTTTGCCCGGCTGGGAACACGGCCCGCCCCACGTGCCCGCCGAGCGCGTCGCCCATTGGGCAGGCGGCTCCGAGAGGCGGGGCCTATCGCGGAGGCCACGCCCACTGTTCCCACGGCCACTCCTCTCCGCCTCCGGACGGGGCGTTCCCATTGAGCGCGGCGGGTCGGCCCCCGGCACCGGACCCCCCCTCCTTTTCCATTCATTCTTATTTTCTTATCGCTGTTATTTCATGTTATTATTATTATTTTTTATCTGAATTGTTCGTTTGAATTGTTTGTTTCTATTTCTTCCGATTTCTCTTTTTTTTTTTCCTTTCTTACGATCTTCTCGCTTTTCTCCTTTTTACTTTTATTTTTTTTTTCACTTTTAGCAGTTTTTTTCACACACCCCTCCCGGCTCCGGAGCTGTCCGTCGTCGTCGTCTCCCCCCCTCCATTATGCGGAGCTCCATTCATCGCCGCGGCGGAATTACGGCCCCGCGGCCGCCGCCTTCATCGCAGCCTCTCGGAGAGCGGGGACAAAAGGAGGGACGCGAACACAAAAAGAAGGGAAAGGGGGGGGAGAGGAAAAAGCCCCAAACTTGGAAATTGAACGTGAAGGGAACTTTGCGCAACTCCAAAAGGCCGTAAATAACGATAACGGGAGAGGCGAAGAGGCAAAGCCCGGCAATTACGGGGGGTTCCCAGCAAGGATGGAGCGGTTCGGGAAATAAAATTTAAAAGGAAAAACAAAAAAAGAGAGAGGAAAAAAAAGGGGACGGACCGCCCCCGGCCTGGGGGCCGCAGCCTTCGACCGCCCCCCCTCTTGCTTTGGGGCGCACGCTCGGTGAGGGCAGGGGATGAGCCGTACTCCACAACTGTCTTCCCGGAGCTGGGGGTTCTGGAAGCCTTCCCCTCCCCCCGGGATGGGCTGTGTGGGTCCATGCTCCCCCAACCAGCCCCTGAACGGGTTTTGAGCCCAAGACCCATTTATGGGATCGGTGGGAGTTCAGCCCCAGTGACCCCGCTATAGAGTTTATCGCTGTTGGGGT
>NW_011214627.1:0-398 GCF_000146605.3 Meleagris gallopavo
CCATTCCCTCTTTAACCTTCAAGGACCCTCCCAACCCAAGAATTTCCTTTTTGACCTTCAAGGACCCTCCCACCCCAACCATTCCCTTTTTGACCTGCAAAGACCCTCCCAAAGTCAGCCACTCCCTTTAATCTTCAAGGACCCTCCCACCCCAACCCTATCATTCTCCCATAGCCTTCAAGGACCCTCCCAAAGTCAGCCATTCCCTCTTTGACCTTCAAGGACCCTCCACACCCAGCCTTACCGTTCTCCTCTAACCTTCAAGGACCCTCCCAACCCAACCATTCCCTTTTTGACCTTCAAGGACCCTCCCAACCCAACCATTCCCTCTTTGACCTTCAAGGACCCTCCCAACCCAACCCTACCATTCTCCCATAGCCTTCAAGGACCCTCCCAAC
>NW_011214628.1:0-636 GCF_000146605.3 Meleagris gallopavo
TGGCATCCAATGGGATTTGGAGGGGATCCAATGGCATCCAATGGGATTTGGGGGGGATCCAGTGGCATCCAATGGGATTTGGAGGGGATCCAGTGGCATCCAATGGGATTTGGGGGTGATCCAGTGGCATCCAATAGGATTTGAGGGCAATCTCATGGGATCCAATGGGATTCGAGGGTGGTCCAATGGGATCCAATGGGATTTGAGGGCAACCTGATGCGATCCAATGGGATTTGGGGGTGATCCAGTGGCATCCAATAGGATTTGAGGGCAATCTCATGGGATCCAATGGGATTTGAGGGCGACCTGATGGCATCCAATGGGATTCGAGGGTGGTCCAATGGCATCCAATGGGATTTGAGGGCAATGTCATGGGATCCAATCGGATTTGAGGGCGATCCAATGGGATCCCATGGGATTTGGGGATGATCCAGTGGCATCCAATGGGATTTGAGGGCAATCTCATGGGATCCAATGGGATTTGAGGGCGACCTGATGGCAACCAATGGGATTTGAGGGTGACCTGATGGCATCCAATGGGATTTGGAGGCAATCTCATGGGATCCAATGGGATTTGAGGGCGATCCAATGGGATCCAATGGGATTTGAAGGCGATCCAGTGGCATCCAATGGGAT
>NW_011214629.1:0-840 GCF_000146605.3 Meleagris gallopavo
CCCAGGTGCTGCTGCGGGAGCACAAACTGCGCTCCTACACCTTGAATGCGGTCAGCGCGCATTTCCTGCGCGAGCAGAAGGAGGACGTCCCGCACAGCATCATCACCGCCCTGCAGGTGCCCCAAACCCCAAATCCTGCGCCCCAAATCCTGCATCCCCAATCTGAAATCCCCCATAGCATCATCACTGCTCTACACGTGGTCCTACACCCCAAATCCTGCGCCCCAAATCCTGCATCCCAAATCTGAAATCCCCCATAGCATCATCACTGCTCTACAGGTGGTCCTACAGCCCCAAATCCTGCGCCCCAAACGCTGCGCCCCAAATCTGAAGTCCCAAATGCTGCACCCCGAATCCTGCACCCCGAATCCTGCGTCCCAAATCCTGCGCCCCAAATCCTGCGTCCCAAATCCTGCACCCCAAATCCTGCACCCCGAATCCTGCATCCCAAATCCTGCTCCCAAATCCTGTGCCCCAAATCCTGCACCCCAAATCTGAAGTCCCAAATCTGAAATCCCCCACAGCATCATCACTGCTCTACACGTGGTCCTACAGCCCAAATCCTGCGCCCCAAATCCTGCGCCCCAAATCTGAAATCCCAAATCTGAAATCCCCCATAGCATCATCACTGCTCTACAGGTGGTCCTACACCCCAAATGCTGCGTCCCAAATCTGAAGTCCCAAATCCTGCATCCCAAATCCTGCGCCCCAAACCCGAAATCCCCCATAGCATCACCCCGGCCCTACAGGTGATCCCAGTTGATCCCAGATGGCCCCAAATGCCCCCATTGCCCACAGTGCCCCCACTCACCCCATTGCCCCCATTACCCCAACGCCCCC
>NW_011214630.1:0-811 GCF_000146605.3 Meleagris gallopavo
CGGAGTCTGCTGCTCGGAGGGCCCTGGCCAGGTCCGCGGACCTCTCTCCAGGTCCTCCTGCCTTTTTTCTTCCAACCAGTGCCGTCCGAGTGCGCGCCGACCTCTGCACCTGTGGCAGGACCCGTCTCGGGGGCTCTCAGCGAGGGGTGAGAGTCGGCGTCTTTCCGTTTCCTCCGAGCCCCCCCGGCTGGCAGAACCAGCGGAGCAGGAGCAGGGAAGTTAATCCGGGATGCGGCACAGACCGACTGCTGCCAACTCCCTGCGGCCCCGGGGGCTCCAGCCGCCAGCCCCACGTCGAGGCCCCCGCGCACTCCACTAAGTGCGCACCTGCGCACTCATGGGCTCGGCGCAGCGCCTAGGGAAGCTAGGGCCTCAGGTACCCACTGCCTCTCTGGGAAACCTCAGAGTCAAGGAAAGTCGGAGTCAAAAACTGTTAGGAAGGAGAAGTTCGGCCCAGCGCCATTTTCCTCCTCTCTTCAGCTTTTCTGGCGGTTATCTCTTTCTCTCCTTTTTTTTTTCTTTCTCTTTTCGAGGAGGGGGCGGGGTGGAGTGAAGTAATTTTGCTGAACAGAAAGCTCAGGCTCTGGAAGGAGCTTCTTTTGACTGATCGGGGTGATCTATCTAGGCCCTCTAATTAGAGAGGGATCCAGGGTGGCATTAGTTTCCAAACATTTTAATCGAGCTTTAAGCGGAGCTCTTTTCAATGGCAGGAGATAAATGTAGCAACTGTTACTGTCCCCCTGAATGGCCACCTCCCATGGCGGGCATTCAGCCCTCCTTTCACAAGCCCTAAGCAGTTTAGTCTATGGGC